>NW_008665087.1:0-26138 GCF_000695815.1 Acanthisitta chloris | reverse complement strand
CTGAAGGGAGCAGAAAGGAAGCAAAACCACCACAAGTTAAGGAAGAAATTTTGCCACAGTCACAGCCATCTGACAGTGTTCCAGTCTTTCCTGATGCTAATATTAAAGATGATAGAAAAGAAAATATAATGGAAGAGAAACAAGAAGGTAAGCTAAAATTAAGTTTATTCGGTCAGCATTTGTGTAGGGGCTCATGAAAGTAACTGTAAATGTTTATGTTCAAAGTGGGTATTTATGACTTAATTCCTTGCATGACTTTTTGGATGCTCTGGAATTCAGAGGAAAGAACTTGAGCTTAGTCTTGTCTCCTACATGTAGGAAATAGAGCATTAAAAAAATTCTAGCCTGAAGCTGTGATAGAGAGCTTTGTGGATTCCTGAGTAGAGAACATGCGTAAAGCTACCTGGCTGAGGCTATGGGGAGGGACTGTTACTGGGGTGGTTGTTCTGTGATGGTTTGTAGAGAAACTGAACAACTTTGGGAGCAGATCTGGCGTATGAACTGGGTAGGTCTAAGTAAATTTAATTTACTTTAATTGTAATTACAGTAATTGCAGACATGGTCAACAAGGACCCCTCTCCAGATGCCTCACAGAGCTTGCAGGTAAGAAACAAAAGTAGTTGTTGAGAAGACTTATTTTTCCGTCCAAGAATTAAAGTTAAGGTAATAAGTTTCTCTCCTGATCTGGCAATCACTTGTAAAACCATATTGCTTTTATGTGTCAGAAAAGTCCAGGTGAGTGGGCTCTTTTATTTTCCATTGGAACAGCTAGTCAGTTACCTGCAAGAACACACTGAGCCAGCATCTCTGATAAAATTTGTCCATTAACTTGTTTTAGGCAGAAGAACATGACAAAGAAATTCCACAAGATACCACACCTCAAGAAACTTTGTTTTCTGAAGCTAATGCTCCCAAGACTAAGGAGGAGGAAGGGGGAGAGGAAGATACATGGAAGAAAGAACAAGCTTATTTGAAAGCCTTATCAGATCAGTATTGCATCGAAAAATATCAAGACAGTTATGATTTGATGTGTGAGTAGAACTGTTGGAACAGTAGAACAATAGAAGATGTAGTAAACTTGAGCAGAAAGCTGAGTGCAAAAAAAAAGTACCTGACTTAGCTGTAAATTGCCGAAGTTACAAACTGCAATAGCCAAACAATTTGCTCCTAGACACAACAATGAGAAATACATTCTGACATGTTATGATTTTGTAATCCTAGAGACATTTGTAGAGTTTAATAGGAACAGATTATCAAACTTCTTAGATGTTATGACTTAAAATGTTTATATATTTCTAAATTTAGCAGAACTACCAGTTTCTCATCTCTTGCATCATGTGATACCAAGATCATACACTTTTCCTGTGGATCCTATGGTGCAGTCAGCAACGGATGAAACTGCTGTCCAGCTGAGTGAGCTGTTGTCCCTGCCAGTGCTGATGAAACGTTCCATTACTGCTCCACTTGTATCTCAGTGAGTCTTTGTTAGAAATTTAGCAGTTAATGTTGTGTTCTTTATTAATTCTTTTTTGAGACAAGAGTTGCACATATATCTGTGCTCTGAAATTTCCTTTGCTCCTAGAAGTGTTTCAGTGGATAGTCCATTATTAGCTAGAAAGTTCAGATCTGCATGACAGATTTTTATCTTGGATATCTTAGGTTTTTATGTGTGAATTAAAAATTTGAATGTCTTTGAAACACAAGGGCTTAGAGGGAGTTGTTGGCTCTCGGGGTCATGGATTACGTGGCAGTGGTTTTGACACCACTGGTTTCGTTGTTCCTTGAAAAAGAAGGTGTATTATTTATAATGTTGGTGGCAGTTTTTATTTGACAGATGAAAGCTGAGGGGAGTAAAACAATCTTCTGATTATGTGAAAGCTCATGCATATTGATCAGGTATATTTCATGTTTCTGTGGGAACTCCAGCTTCCAGGCTGTTCTGAAGTTTAATAGAAGCTGTTCTTGTTACTGTTGGGATACATAGGGAAACCACATCTATGTTGGAATGCTTTATTAGTATATCTAATGGTAATTAAAAACTTTTTGTTGTTATTTACAAGATTACTTCTGTCACAAAAACTGTTATTCAGAGATGCATTGATTCCCCTTTTGGAATCTGTTTTCTTCTAAGTTTCAACTTCCATTTATCAGGTCTGAGTGTGTTTGGCGCAATGGAGAAAGATGTAATTATCTAACTTAATTTTAAACATCCAGATTGGCTACCAAAATGATCTGTACACAGGTTCACGTATCCAGCAAAGCAGAGTGAGTAAGCCTGAGCTGTGTGCTGGCAGAGTTAGCCTGTCCCTGATAGGCAAGTTAAATTATTTAAAGCTAGGCTGAACACCTACACTATACTGCAAACTGTGGTATACACCTGCCCTCAACATCTAGTGACAGAGCTTCACCAATTAGTATATTCTTTGTGGAGACTTAATAGTCTTTGTTAATCTGTTTTTTTAGGTGACAGAGGTAAGATGGATATTGATAAAATGTTGCTCCAGGCCCAGCAACATGTTCTAAAGTTCATTCTTTGTAGCCAGGCTTTAAATACTTCCCCAGTACTGTTCCCAGCCCGGTTATCTGAAGTGGTAGGTTTTAATTCTGGTATATTCTGGATGAAGATATTTTTTGTCTCCTGTTTTTTTGCCTATGGTGAATATCATCCTGTCTTGGATAAGTTAAGTACTGGAGCATTAATCTGATGTAGCCACAGCTGAATAGTAGCAGTAAGGAAGGAGTAATGTGGAAGCATAACACCTTTTCTGTGTTTTTATTCTCAGTGTTTCTCTTGTGAACAAAGCCATAGTTGATTACTACTTTGTGGAGCTGAATGTAGAGAAGCATTTTGAAGCACTGAGACACTTTTTGTTAATGGAAGATGGGGAGTTTGCTCAGTCGCTCAGTGACCTGTTGTTTGAGAAGGTATTTGCTTTGTTGTCTTCAGCCTTGGGTTGGGTTGTCTGCTTTAGCTTGACACCTCTGAATTAATTTGGATGGGAGTAAGGGAATGGTGTGAATTAGAATCCTGGCATGTGCTGTTTTCCTCTGTTTTACTGTGTCAGGAAGTCTACTCTTAGCTCAAAAATCCTCAAATAGAGAGCAGAGGGGAGGGCATCTCAAGAGAGTGCTGGGCCCTCTGATGAGACAGTATTTTCATGACTTACTGCAGTGTTCATGGGGAAGACAGCAAGGTAGGAGGGATAGCCTGTGTTAATATAGCTGGTTGCCAGTGGAGATATGTGGCCGTAGGATAGTTAATGCTTTTCTCTGAGTCCTCAGAATGCTCTTGAGTCCTAAGACTCACTGAATAGCTTTGTTTGTAAACCTGAGAGTGTTGGGTTGATGAGTTAGGCAGATTCAAGTCAGATAAATAGCAGTTCTGTCCCTGGCTTTATAAAGGCTGAATTCCCTGCAGGAGGGATGTGTAGCAGCTCCTGAACAGCAGCAGACACATGAAAATTAATCAGTGCAGGTATGGGATTACCTTTGTGCTGTGAACAGCAAATAGGTTCAAAAGTTGCTTCTTATGCTCTTCATCCATGCCTATGGCAGCAGTAAAAACTACCAGTCAAGGCAAGGTAATCACTACTTTACCATTCTGCTTGAACTTGCCTGTGTTCAGGAGCCAAAACTCTTTATTAATACTGTGTAATTGGGGATTTCTTTTTTTTTTTCCCTTGTAGCTTGGATCAGGACAAACACCTGGTGAATTGCTGAATCCACTGGTTCTTAACTCGATCTTAAATAAAGCATTACAGTACAGTCTTCATGGGGACACTCAGCTGGCTTCCAATCTTTCTTTTGCCCTCAAGTATCTTCCAGAAGTGTTCAAGCCTAATGCGCCTGATGCTCTGAGTTGCTTAGAGCTAAGGTACAAGGTAAGAAAGCTTGGAGAAAGGTAGAATACTGCAGTTATGCCATGGCTTTAAGCAGCATGGTAGAGTGAATATGTTCTCAATAATGCAGTATTAGGGGGGTGAGACACTGGCACAGGTTGCCCAGGGGGGCTGCAGATACTCCAGCCCTGACAGTGTTCAATGCCAGGTTGGATTAGGCCTTGAGCAACCTGGTCTAGTGAGAGGTGTCCCTGCCCATGGCAGGAGGGGTTGGGACTAGATGATCTGTAAAGTCCCTTCTAGCCCTTAACATTGTATGATTCTAATACCTTTAAGAATGGAGTAAAGTAATAGTGGAATGGAAATGACAGGATTTACTTAGCCTGCCCATTGCATTACCTTATTAAGATACATGTATTAAATTGTTGAAATACTTGATCTTGAATAACCTTCTAATTTCTAACAAGAAATGTAGTGTGATCAGTGCTGTTATTTTCTTTAGGTTGACTGGCCTCTGAACATTGTCATTACTGAGAGCTGCATGAATAAATACAACAAGATCTTCTCCTTTTTGCTTCAGCTGAAGCACATGGTGTGGACTCTCAAGGATGTTTGGTTTCACTTAAAACGCACTGGTAAATACAATGAGTGAACTAGAAGGCATCATGTTTAAAATGCCTTCAGCACCGTGTGCTAGGCAATTGTTTATAAACAGTCATGCCAAGCTTCAAAAGCCACCATTTTTTAAAGAATCTTCCTTGGCATTTTAAACAGGCTCTACTAAAGAAACCTTTAAAAATCCTGATTTTAGATGGTCTCTGGGGATGCTGATGGTAACATATTTCTGGTTTTATTTTCAGCTTTAGTGAGTCGCGCATCAAACTCTGTTCAGTTTCGACAGCTCCAGCTGTATAAACATGAAATGCAGCATTTTGTGAAAGTTATTCAAGGTTACATTGCTAATCAGATTCTTCACGTTACATGGTGTGAATTTGGAAACAAACTGTCTTCTGTGGGCAACCTGGAAGAAATTCACAGAACACATGCTGAATACCTCAACAAAGCAATCTTCAGGCAAGTCGTTCTGCTTGGTTTTAATCCATGTATTTAAGTTAATGGAGTGGCCAGTCCTAGGCTAATGTATTTGTGCGAAACTGACTTCTGCCTGGTGGACTAAGTAGTCTTTACATATGAAAGTGCTCTTGTGTAAGAAAAACAAACTTCATGGCATGTTATGAGGTCTATACTTTGATGCTTTTCCTCAGGTATCCATCCTTTTTCCTGGACTCCTTGAGTTACCTCCCACTCCTGTTCACCACACCTCTGCAAGCTTCTAGACTACTCAGGGCAGCTCTAACCTAAGAGACCTAAATTAAGGGCACCTTGGCACAGTTCTGTTTTTTCTTTCATGCCATCCATGTCACAGTTATTGTAAATTACTGCAGTTTCATTCAGCATGAGCAATGGGCACAAACCTAGCTGAAGGATTGTAAAACGCTTCTCCTGTACATTGTATATGCCCTTAATATACAAGTGCAGTGACCAGGGCTGGACTTGGAAGGGACAAAAAGATGCCTCTGTCCAGATTTATGAGCAGCGCAAGAGACATCTGTCTTTGAAGTGTCACAGGCTTTTAGCCCGTTGGTTACTGTATATGAGGCAGAAGCGTGGTGTGAATAAGAGGAAAGGAGTTAGGATTTAACTTGGTTTCTTCTTGAAGAGTATACTCTGGGATGATAAAGTGATGAGATGGAGGGAAAAGAGATAAAGAACAGAAAATATAAACAAGGAAAGAAATCTCTCATGTCTTTCTTTTTCAGTTTTAATTTTTAAAAACTTGCCTAAAGCTGCTGCTTGGAGACCAGGTGGTAGGATGAGAGGAGATTAAAGTCTAGGAGACTCAGAGCATGATGTTTTTAAATGTCATCTCTTTTGCAAATGCAGATGTCATTCTAGAAATCAGATACATCAGGGCAAACATCAGTTTCTTGCAAAGTGCAAGTACACTGTTAGTTTCAGGCACTTTGTTTAAAATCCCCATTACAGTTGGCTTCAGTTGTGTGGATTCTTTTAAAGCTGTTATTTTTTGCCTAAATGATCATCACCCCTTTGTACTTAGTCTTACAACCAGTAAACTAATTTCTATAACCGGCAACTAATTTCTAAAGCTGTTTTTGTTCTGGTAGGGGCCTGTTGACAGAGAAGGCAGCCCCTGTGATGAACATTATACACAGCATCTTCAGCCTTATTTTGAAGTTCCGCAGTCAGCTCATCTCTCAGTCGTGGAGCTTCGACGCAGGGAAGCAAATGGCTGTTCATCCCAACTTTGGCCTGATGCAGCAGTCATACAATACCTTCAAGTACTACTCCCACTTCTTATTCAAAGGTAAGAAATTGCCTGAATTCTAGACAGAAGAAAAAGCCAACTGAAAAAATTATGAGGATGTTTTGGTAGTATAGTGTAAAAGTACGAAGATGCATGTACTTAGAGTGTGTTACAAAATGTAGTGAAAACTGCAATATTGTGGTTTGCAAAGTTCTGCATAGCCATCAATTAAAATGTCCACACAAGAAATCTAACAGATATCCTAAAACTGACTGCAAGTTTTTGCTAATTTACAAAATGAGCATTTGGTATTTGTATATGTGCATACATTTTTCTTTTCTCTGGAGCTCAGTTCTGGAACCTTTTGTTGGCAGCAATGAGAAACAGATACCACTTAGCAGTAATTTTAGATACATATGCACTAGTTGAGTGTTACCATTGGTATGAGATTTGACAATTCTGATTCCCATGTGGGACCAAAGCTCAGAGAGCCTCCCAGCACTACTAGCTGGAGCTTATAGCCAGTGCTCCAGGCAAGTGTTGTTCAACTACACAGATCATTTGCAAAATGTTCTTTCCCTTAACATGATAAAATTTCCTCTCACTGTCAGCTTAGGCTATAATGTAAGGAAATGGTGACCTGTCTTTTCTCTCCATTTCTCTTTCAGATCTTGCTTGTGGGTCTAGTCCAAGTTGCTTATCCTTTAGTACAAAGATGGTTCAGAGGGGTGTGTGTTCTTCTTTTTAGAAATCCTTAGTTGCTGAAGGAGGTGCAACTGTTTTTCTTAGATACTATAGAAAAATACATTTTCTAGTCAGACTATATTCTTCAGGAAATGAGCTGCCCTTTTTATTCTTTAAGGGTGTCCAAAAATGGTGTCAAAGGACCAAACCCAGATATTTCAGGATGAGTTAGAATGGCTGCTTCCAAATTCTACAGGAAGTCAGAACACCTGTGGGAGCCACCTAAGCCCATACTACGAGATCTATGGTTGCTTCATGGACAGAGATTAATAGACCATTCCGTAAGGAAATTTGATGAGTGACCTAGTTCTTTACACCCTCTTTATTAAGCACTACAAAAAAAATATGTGCTTGTTCATCGCCACTTGTAGCTTCGGTCACCACGTATTGCAAAATACTCGTTCACAGTGGGTTGATCCAGAATCCATTGAAAGCAGATACAAAGTAGTCTGGACTTCAATGGCTTTGGCTTGGGCCCTAACTTCTAACTCTACACTTTCCCTTTTTCCTTGCATGCTGCTGCTTGCTAATTCCCTTTATATTAGTGCATGGGATGTTTGTGAGCTTAGGGAGTTCCTATTGCCTCTTTCCTTTGTAATGAAGGATGTTTAGAGCAGTCTGGTTGTTTATTCTTAGAGCCTGAGGGGTTTGTCCTAGGAATTTCTCTTTGTTTTTTCTCTCTCACGAAGGACTTTGCTCAAGAAAATTTCAGCAGAGCCAATTCTTTCACTGAGGTCACCAGGGACCTAAACGTGCTTCCATGTCCATTGAAATTATGATAAGGACAGAGCATCTGATTGTGAAAGATTCGATGATTTCTATGTTTCTCTGAGAGCAACTTGAGAAAGCATTTCCTTATTAGAGTAAAACAATTTCACTGAGAACTGTCACAGTCTTTCTTTTGCATCTTACTTGAAATACTTTGTAATGCCAGAAAGAGATACTGGACTTATGTTAAAATATAAGTTTGTTTCTATTATACTCAGATTTCTGCGTTAGACTTTTTTTTTCCCATTACAATGCACAGCTGCTGTCAAGGCTGCCTAGAATATTTATCTTTGTTGAGGCTTATTTTATCTTTTTGTTTTTCTTCCAGTGGTAACAAAGCTTGTAAATAGAGGATACCAACCACATTTGGAGGACTTTCTGCTGAGAATCAACTTTAATAACTACTACAAGGATAACTGAGCTCTATAGAGTAAGGACCACTGATAGCATAGTAGAACAGAAACAGATAAACCTATATGCTTATGATTTATAGAAGCTTATGCAAATGCCATGCAAGAGGCATTTTTCTTCAGTGAAATAACCTGCTATCTAATAGCTCGAAGAATACAACCACTGCATACAGAGCATGATGATGCTTAAAATCCACCACACCTGCCAGTTGTTTGATCTGCTAGAAATTGATGTTGTCATTATTGCGGAGAAAGAAAAGCTGAGTGCCTGGTCTTAACACGGGAGCGAGTGCAAAACTGTATATCTGTGAATGTGTAAATGTTGTATTTTCAGTGGTGTGAATTTCCTCTAATGTAAATACATGTATGTGAAATAAATTAACAGATACTTTCTAAAGCTGTTGAGAGATGTAGGTACTTGCCTTCTGGTGCAGACTGATGTCTTGTCCTGAAGCCACTAGAGAGCAGCCACACAGCTTCTGTGAGCAGCAATATCTGATGTTTGGGACCTTGGAGCTTGGCACTATAGTATAACTGTAGAAAGACAAAAGTTTTAGCTTTCCTATGAACCCAGTGTAACTCCCAGAGCACACATACCTACAGTCAGCTCTCCAAAATGCCAGCTGACCTTATCTGGCCACTGACATAGGCAGCAAAGAGGGAAGAAAAGAGGGAAGAGGGAAAAAGGGATTCAGAGCACCTGAAGTCCTGGTCTGATTACACAAGAGGAGCAACCTTCTCTCCCTTGACTTCTGAAGGACTCCTCCATGGCAAAGGGAAAGAAGAGCAAAATTAGCAATAGCTAGAACCCAGAGACTTCTCAAATACAAGCCACGAGGTGTACTGCCCATCATCATTCCCACCATTGCTCCACGTGGAGCACACAGCCACACTCAACTGACAAGGAACAAAGAGTGTCTCTCGAAACCTTTGTAGTGCTTTGTTTTTTTCTTAACCCCTTATACACTTGCTGTATTCATACCTCCAATTTTCAAACATTTGTTAAAAGATAGTGAATTTTTGGGGAGTGTTGGATTAGACTATCTCGAGCAATCTGTTCCAGCCTCAACTATTCTGTGATCTTTTTGATTCAGCTTAAATGCTGCTGCTTGAATTTGTTTGCATCACAATCCCTGCCCTCAACCTGAGGTCTGGATGCTGCTCATTTTACCAACTTCGTTATTTTTGATGCACCTAGTGAAAAAATCTAGCAGCAAAGTTAGGGCTTTAGTGCAGCCTGAGGGGGATAACCTACTTCCTTATAGACAAAAGTATTAAAAAAAAAAAAAAGAGAGCTAAGTATGGAAATTAAAACACATACCCCCAACACCCACATGTGCCTCCCCATTTTTATTGCTGAGCATGATGGCTTATGGCATGGATTAGCCCTTTGGCCAGCTCAGGTTAGCTGTGTCCCCTCACAGCTTCTGGCCTACCACCTGGGTAGGGGCCAAGGCAGAGACAAGACAGCCTTGACACTGTGCAAACACAGTTCATGCACAGCCAAAACACTGTGTTATCAGCCCTGGCTTAGCTGCAAATCCAAAACACAGCCCCCTGACAGGCTGCCATGAGGAACGTTAACTCCATCCTGCCCAGACACTGCACTTTGATTTGGAAAATACTGCTTCTTTAGAAAGGGCAGTTAAGAAATAACAAGAATGTCCTCAAGACTAGAGAAGTTAATATGTGTCTTCAACTTTGTGGTGTTATGTCAGCACTTCATATAGAAGTGCTTGTAGTAGTTCTCTGATTTTCTGCACAGTAAAACTGAGTGCAGGGGGTGAAAATCATCTACAAATCAGAATTCTGGTTCATACCTTGGCAGTGGTAACTCCTAGATAAAGGTGGAAGGGCAAAGGCTCCACAGCCAGCTCAGCACAGTGTATGGGACCTGCCAGAGGCAGCTCAAGAGCATTCCCTCCTTGACCTCCTTTTGCCTGGCTTTATATTCACTGATGGGGGTCTACTATCTCCACTTCTGGGGAAGAGTTAAAGGTATGGATTGCATTATTTTTTTCTGCCTAGAAAAGAACAGAAGAAAAGCCAGTTTACACAAGTGTTGTAATGCCAGTCCTGGTGCTGAATTGCCTCACAGAAAGAGCATTTCAGTTAGAGATTTCCTGTTTGATAGCCACAGAGGAAAGGCAGAGGCCAGACCAAAGCACCCACACAGCCACTGTCCCTCTGCACGTGCTTGGGCCACCATGGCTCCTCAGCAGGTGGAAGCTGCCTGTGACTAACCACCCACCCCTGCCCAGTGTCAGCCCAGGGTCCTCTCCAGTTCTGTGTGCAACACAACAGGCTGATGCTTGGGGATGGAAAACCTGCTCCATCACCAGCCATGCCTGGGAGCCAGCACAGCTTTGCTATCCCCAGCAAAATCACTTAATCTCTTGGTGTTTAGATTTTCCACCTGAAAAAATGGTAATAGCATCCATCTGTCTTTGTGCCACTTCCAAAAAAAAAAAAAAGGGAATACTGTTTAAATAGCAATGTAATGACCTATTGTTCTACTGTATTAAAATGGCAACTTTTTGAACTTTTGTTTTAAAAATCAACTTCAGAATAGAAAATGTGAAATAAGATTTGTAGGTCAGCTTAGCCTACAAAAAAGAGTTTTCTGTTCGTATTTGCACAAAGTATCATTAAATCTCACCTCTGGGTTTACCTGCTGAAGGCACAAGCTCAGCAGGAGCTCTGCAGTGCTGCAGCACTGTCCTTGTCCAGCCAAAACAGCAGCAGGGAGGAAAGGAGTAGCACAGAGCTTCAGATTTTTTGCATGCCTTAGCTACAGAGACAGATAAACTGACTTCTTCCCACGGGTTTCTGCTCCTCTGATGACTAGGCAGCCGCTGCAAGCACTGTGTGAGCAGAAGAAGGTGCAGTCTATACTCATGTCTGGAGCTTCACCACTGCCCCTCACATCCTTTGATTTATGTGCCATGGCACCTGCCCCACGCCACATCCAGCAGTTATAAGGCTGATTTGGAGGTGAGGGATAACAGAGGTTTTAAGGAGAGGTGGGGACGTTTTTATACAGTTGAGAACAGAACAGTCACTGCACATAAAAAGCCTACCACTGTAAACACGGGAAGCATAAAGCCAAATGCAAAGATGTAAAGAGGTATTGGTTGCATTATTTAGAATACAGCCTTGACTTTGTTATCTTATACTGGATGTGGCCCTCCTTACATCCATTACACTCAATTAGCACCTGGCTCTGGAGGGGTAAGTGCAGGTTATTGCCTCTCCCTGTGTCATATTGACTCTGGTTAAAGATGCACAAGTCCCATCTGTGTAACAGAGCTGAAGGGTCTGCTAAGAAGGGGCATTGTGACTTCTTGGACATCACCTTGCACACCCAAGCAGCCCGAGCACATGGTGGTGCATGACCCAACGCAGGGTGCTGTGTGGAGGGAGAAACACACTCAACTCTGGAGCATGGACACAACGAAGTAAATTCTGGGTAACCGAGGCCTGAATTTGTTCTTCCAGCGGACTGTGTTTGGATACAGTCCACACAAAGGGACAAACAGCAGGTTTGGCCTAGACTCACTTCCATCACAAACTGAAATACCAGAAACAAACCTGTTCAACAGACACTTTGGACTGCAGAGCACCCTGTTTAAATAAACAAATAAAAAAGATGCATCTTCACTTTCTACCCAAAGGCCTATTTCTGTGAGCAGAGTTAAAAATCCCACCCTGTGTCTGCTGCCATCAGGTGGTGGGTTTAATTCCAGTGAGGTAAGAAAAATATAAGACGTGTCAGCATAGATCTTATGGCCAAGTAACTTAAAGGGAGGCTTCTCTCTGAAAAAAGTGAAGGTCCTTACCTTGCTCCAAGCAAACTCAAGGCAGGAGGCCATACCTGTGGGTTCACTCCTCAGGAAACACTGCCAAAACACAGTGAGGTTTCCGTGATATGACCTGGCCATCAGATACTAACACAGAGCAAATACACCTAAAGCAATGAAGTCTGAGAACAGTACAGTTAATAGCAAAACTCTTTCAGGAAACAGGCACGAACAGGAATATTAAAATGCCATTTTTTATTATTTTTAATAAAAGAATCAAGTCTGCAGCACTTATTTTGGAAAAACAAACAAAAATCCCCCAAAACAACCCCCAAAACATTCCAAAGTAAGCACTGACAGTAAAACATGGGGCAACTGAAGATTTGCAAGCTCATGAAGCAGAGTTACAGTGAAATCTTGTCAAGTCATGAGAGGAGTCCCACCACCACCTGAGACTATCCAGACACATGTCTCCAAGAGGTTCTCATTTTGGTTTTGCAATCTGGGTACCGCTTGCTTTTATGCAAAGGTAGTTCAGGATGTATAGCCACAGGCTAAGTCTAATCAAGCATTTCCACAGAAAGCTGTTGATAAGGAGAGTCACCACTTCATTTTTCAGCACAACTCCATGGCTTTTATACAAGCAGAATATTTGACCAGTAAGAAATATTATTTTCAGGTTTACCTATTGCAAATACAGGTCATAAAAACCAAGAAGCAATTTATGATTCAAGTATTTAGATTCCCAAATGCAGTAAGCTGTATTCCCTTCTCTCTGAAGAAGTGAGCTAAGAAATAAAGTTCTTAGCTAGACAAAACTTGGTCCTATTGTCCTGAACAACCTCCTGCTTCCACACTTCTGTTCTTGTCCCTGGAGCAGAAACTCACTATCACCAGAGATGAAACTACAAACTGCCTTCTGAAATGAGAGTGCTGGAAAAGCACACGCATTCCACTTGGCTTTGGATCGTCACACTTCTCCACATACAAAGCACTGATGTTACTGTATGCAGTGGGAAGTCAGTGCAGTTAGACTGTGTGAATACACTGAGTATTTCTACCCATGGGTGAACATCTATCACAAATACATCCATGCATCTATTACAAGTACAATCTTAGTGAGTGGCACACCAAAGCAGCCACACCAAGGGGCTGCATGCACCATTTCAACCTTGACCTATGTGTAAGCAAAGAATTATTTTAGCAGCAAACACCACCACATTTTCATTTCTCACTGTAACACTCAACTGCTCTTTCAAGAATAAAATTGCTAGCAAATTATTTCAGTCTCTCTCTCTCTCCATGATTTTGGCATTATTAGGTGCACAGTAATGTGGCCGTTAGTTCAAATTCTCCTATGTCCAAACACACAGTTATAATATCATGCTCCTTCTTCATACCATTGTTAATAGAGATCCATCTACTCAACCCCCCAATTATTATCAGAATGCTGTTAAAAAGACTTGATCCCTTAGGTATGGTTAAGATTCATTACATTTTAGACCATCCTGTTAAGCCAAAAGCTTGGACAGAGCTCCTCTAAAACTGTTCCTCTCTGACTCCCAAAAGGAAAGATATAAATTGAGACACAGAATCAGCAGAGTTATGTTGATCAGCTTGAAGCAACTTCTCCCCCCTGGACCAGGCACACCATAAGAGACCACTGGTTCTTCAGGGGAATATCTGAAGTATCTATCAAATTGCCAGCATAGTTTTCCTCCCTGGTGCAGTCCTTTTTTATCCAGAACTGACTTTCTGCTAAGGTTCCCACTAAATGGTTTGGTTCCAGAAACCCAAGTTCAGGAGAAGGATAATCCCTAATGAAAGTCTCAAACTCCCACAAAAATGGCTTATTCCTACAAAACAATCAGCTGCACAGGTTGGCATTACTTGCTGCCTGCTTCTTCGAGGTGCTTCCTCTTTCCACTACACCATTCCACGGGCTAGGTAAATACACCTTCCTGTAAGGACTCCGAAACGTCACAGAAGTGCTGTGCTTGTCAGAGATTCCAGTTTATCACAAAGCAGTATTTAACATCAGTTTCTCCAGCTCAAAGGCAATGCAGAGCGAATGTTTACATTCAAAGCATCACCTCTGTATTGTGGCAGCAAGGAGAACAAACAGATGGATAAGCAGCAGCCCAACTGTTCTCCCTGTTTTTCAACAGCTCATACTGAGGAAGACTTAAAAGAGCACAATTCATCCTGAGCTAATTCCAAGCTTGCAAAGGGGTAGTGGAAGAATTTGCAAGAGAACACGTAAATCACAGTGTAAGATAGTCATCTCTTTGGAAAAGAGAAGCCTCTGCACTAAACCAAACCTTTCAATATCTGAACCAGTAACACAGTCCTTTAGAAAGCAGTTCAGAAAGCTAAGTAACAACTAACTACAGAACAACTCTCTTTTGCTGATGTGGCAATAATGGGCAACCAACTTTCCCCTGAAACCTCAAATGAAACGTTACCAATAAGTAACTTGCAAGCAAGTCAGCTCCTGTTCTCCTCCCACGTCCTCCATCAGCTTTTGCACAAGCTCAAACAGCACAGTCATGAAGAAGTCAGAAGCAAACTAAATAGTGCAAGACTGGAGTGGGAATGAAAGAACCTCACTGACCACTGTGATGAGCAGGCACCCCACCTGCACACTTCTCCTACAGGAGCACAGAAATAAATACCCAATGACCCTGGATGTGAGTGCTGGGGTAGTTTAAGGTCTGCACTAATTTGGCTAATGAATCCTGCCCAAGGCAACTGGCTTACAAACTCGAGTTTAGTAAATACTTACACGTGCTGTATGCAAACATACTGAACCTGAATAAACTTCATCACCAAGTTTCCAAGTGCAAATGTATATAATATTCCTTAATTCTGCTCCTAAAAAACCCTCAATTGCTCCCCCAAACTCTAGCCTGCACAAATTCTCTGAAAATAGATAACCTGAAGGTTCACAAGAAATGAACTACTTAATTAAATGAAACATAGCTTCAAACAAGCAACACTGAATTTGTTCCTCCATTAAAGAGGACTATAAGTTCCTGCATAGAGAAAGCAGTTAATAAATATTGACAGTACTATTAGTTAAGACATCAGACAAAAACAGATCAGATTCCTGACTTACTGTTTTTGTCTTCACATAACAACAACTCCATTTGGATGCTTGAAATTCAGCCTGCCTCAACATAAAATATTGCTTTTTACTTGCAATGTAGTATGGAGAAAGCAAACACTTTCAGCCTCACAACATTCAGATTACTGATGTATAGACTGTTGACTGTCACTGGTTTGTTCCAATGATCCACAATTGCTTCAAATTAGGCACAGCTGAAGACTGCTGCAGACGCATCCAAATGTAGGGTTGTTTCCATAACTTAATAGCACTTTGATGTCTGCCTTGCTGAATTCTTCACTGCTGAAGGAGGATCAGAGTCTTCAGTTTACAGCAAAAAACAAAACAAGGCAGTTATGAAGATCATGTAACACAGAGCTCTGAAGCCCAGAGCGGAGGTTTGCTGCAATATGGCAATCTGCTCCTGGTCTCTTCAGCACAAGCAGCTGCTGGAGCTGTTGCTCCCTCCTCTTCTGCATCTTCCTTTACCTCCCTGAAACCTTCTGCTTCTTGGAATGGATGCTCTAAAAGTTTCAGTACATTTCTTACCTAGAGAGAAAACACAGCACAGGTTATGAGAATTTAGAAAGTGAAGGCAAAATGATGCAGAGAAGAACTTCACACCAAAGAATCAGCAAGTATATTGTATTTAATGCATGAATTCCAGACAGGCCAAGTATTAAGTAGATGAACAACACACATATCAAATAAGCTGCAAACTGAAATTGTAACTGACTGAGTTTGTATTTGTATAGGATTCAAGCTCAAACAACTTGAAATGCAGGTATTAAATACAAGTTCTTACGTGATTCCTCAAAATAAATTAGTTTTCCCATACTCTGTATGCAATATTCCATGTGCTGAAGTCCACAGATGAAAGCTCTAAGTTTTAAAAGTTAATGCTTAGCACAGCAAGGAACAAGTATAAATTAAACCCCAACTG
Organism: Acanthisitta chloris; assembly: GCF_000695815.1. Lineage (NCBI taxonomy): Eukaryota > Metazoa > Chordata > Aves > Passeriformes > Acanthisittidae > Acanthisitta > Acanthisitta chloris. Next base: position 10,202 of record NW_008665087.1, on the reverse strand, counting down.
CCTCCCAAGGCAAACACCACCCTCAAGACACAAAAAGCAGGGTAAGTGTCTTATCCTGGGGTCAGCCTACAAAAGCTGCTGGTTCTGACTCTGATTTTTGATTCCATTATTTGATCTGCAGTCATTAAAATGACACCTTCTTCAAAAACAACAGAGATCTCCTAAAGAGTGAATTCTAAATCCCCTCCCTGCCTGAGATGCCAGGCTGAATTTCACCTAGCATGATGTCAGTCATCAGCAGCACCACGACACATCCACGCAAACCTAGGGGGGTTGTAAGCAGTAACAACATACCTCTGAGAAATCCCCATTTTCAGCCGCTTCTATGGCATTCTGGGCAATATAATTTCTCAACACATATTTTGGATTGTTTGAATTCATAACCTTCACACGATCAGCGTTCCAGGCATCAGCATCACCAACACTTTCCACTTCTTTTTGCAAACGGACTCTGAAATTAAGCAGGTGACAACAACTGGTTTAGATCAAGAATCACATGTAGAAATTGACACATTTCCTTGCTCTGAGAGCCTTAGTTTGCAGTTCATAACAAGTATTACATCACCCATAATCCTCTCAGTTTATAAAATGCCACTTCATTTAAAAGCAGCACTACAGACCCTCAGCAGGTCCTGACAAGGCTCGAGGAAGTGGCAGAGCACAGCCTTCATGTTCTCTCAAAGGTCAGATGGAGACACTGGTGCCTGGTCTGCTCTGCACTGCACCACAACAACCAACACTTTCAGGTCTTTTAAGTATTTCTATGATTTTTCATTGGTTAAAGCTTTTGATGTTCTGATAAAAGTGAAGGGATGCAACACAGTCGAGGCAGTTTGATCTACTTTTTATCAGTAATACTTGCTAAAACTCTCAACCCCACTGGACAACAAGATCACAGGCAGGTGAGGAAGGGAGTCCTGACCTAATCTACACAGCACAAACAACTCCATTAACAGGGTTTCTTTACAAAAAAGTCTTGTGCTAACACTTATTTTTTAGGCTTCGAACACTCTGGACATTTCTTTTATAGTTACTCTTCAATTAAGGACATTTCTACTTGTTTTCTATATTAATACACAGATTTTTCTTTCAGGAAAGAAAAATCAAAGGACAAAATGCTTAAAAGGTCAGTCAGTTGTAGTTACTGAGCACCTAAAAGTTCTCAACTGAAATCTGCCTCTTTTAGAATCAAAATCAACATTCTTGAAGCACTTTTAATAGCAGATTTGATGCTAGGTGATTTCTACACCCTCACCCTACCTCAAAATCCAGCAAACAAAATGCAAAGATGCCCTCTAACTTTCATGGCAACAAAGACACTGATCAGGGCAGTAAATAATATTCTGAGCTGCATGCCCTGCCCATCCCTCCCGACGTGTATTTGAGACAAGGTGTCTTTCATGACACATTGCTCCCAAGATGCAGAAATAAAATAGTGCTATGAGTACCCCTCACCCTACCTCAAAATCCAGCAAACAAAATGCAAAGATGCCCTCTAACTTTCATGGCAACAAAGACACTGATCAGGGCAGTAAATAATATTCTGAGCTGCATGCCCTGCCCATCCCTCCCGACGTGTATTTGAGACAAGGTGTCTTTCATGACACATTGCTCCCAAGATGCAGAAATAAAATAGTGCTATGAGTACTGAGAAGCCTTACTTTCTCCAGCTTTCCAGTGTCCTTTATTTCTGCTGAGTAAATCAGCTGCTGTTAACTGCTGAAGTTTAGAGAATTGTTCAATGCGTTCTAGTTCTTTATTTATATTAGCTTTTGTTCCAATTAATGCAAAGAGCTGTGGATTAGACTGAGCCAACATCAGCATCATTGACAGTTGTCTGGGAACAAAAAGAACAAACATGTTGGATATTAAAGTTGGTCAAGAACCATCTCTTTGCAACCACAAAGCAGGTACGAAAACATTCAAGACAAGCTATGATTTCACTAGAGAGATTAAGTAACAGATATTGGTAATTAACAATTTTTTTTTAGAAATTAGGCTAATGTTACTGTTCCTTCCCCTTTCTTCAGTGTATTTAATCCATATTCCTGTGGTATATAAAGTGCAGACAGTAGATTTTCAGAATTACCAGTTGAGTTTAGTTGTGGAATTCTCATCAAAATACCCTAGGAACTTTAAAAGTAATTTGGAATAAAAAAGCTGACCTTACTTAGCTATCAAGATAATACATAATTCATAAGTTTTGTTGTTTGGGGTTCTTTTAAATTTTTTTTCCTAACATTAATATTGTAACAGCATGTGGAATCAGCATCTAACACCTGCTAATTTTACCAGTACTAAGAAAAACCTAAATGGTATGGAGAAATACTTCATTTAATTCTCATGAGACAACACTGTGGGTTTTTTCAGTTTGCCAGGCTAAATCACAGAATGAGAACTGCTTTTTGGTAACGAATTGTGACACTCAAAATTTTCAGAGAAGGAAAAAACATTCTCAAAATGTCTATTTTTGCCCCATCTCCAAAATTGAGAAACTGCTTCAACCACTGTTATAAGCAGCAGCTGAACAAGGCTTACTATTTTTCCATGCTCAGAGTATGTGGACTGCAGCAAAAGTGGGACATGGAGCCCAGACAAGGACATCAGAGCCTAGAGTGGGCATTTAGGTTATACTTAGGCCAGAACCTTGGTGGCTAAAAGTGACTTTTTGCTGACAATACCTTAGCAGACCAAGGTAGCAGTATAGTTCAAACCCATTTCTGCTATAAAATACTTCTGTACCACTCTCATTGCCTCAGTCAGCAGAGACTGGAGGAAAAAGAAAGACCAAATGAAAGCTCAGACAACTTTAGAGTTGCAGCCAATTGCTGTGAGTCACTGCCGTAGATCATGATCCATCTACTTCACAGTGGCATTTCCAATTTTCTAATTTGTCAAATAAGACATAGCATACAGAGTTCATTATGGTTATAATGAAACTAAAAGCAAAGGCTAAAAGCATTTAAGTACAGAAAAGCATTACCTTGGATCCATCTGTGGTTTGAAAGCAACTTTTAGTTCTTCCACAGAAGCACACTGACTTGTAAGCTCTTCTAAGAAATCTTCATCTTTTGAAGGATCAGAGTCTACTGGGAATGAACTCATCAAGCAGAAAATATTTGTGAAGTCACCACCTGAAAAAGTGAATTCTATGAGTAAAGCAAGTAATAAATCAGCAAGGAAACAGGTCCCATACCTCCTTCCTACCTCCCCCCACAGCAGTACAGGTCACCACGCTGAAGAGGCAAGTGAACTGTTCCCTCAACAGGGGTGCAAATGTGAGACAGGAGCCCTGTATAAGGCAACAACTGCCTCACAGCTCAGAGTAAGGTAACTATTTTTCAGTCCTTTGTTCTTCTCTCAGATGACAATGTAGTTGCACAAGGTTGCTTTTTTGTAAGGTCTTGGTTTGATTATAGACACTGATGGGCTATATTAAGTAATAACCTTCTGTGCTCTTCACCAACCTGTGAGGTGCATGGTTTCAAGGAGTTCAGACACCAGCTTACTATCTTCTTGTAATTCCAACTGGATTAAGCCTAGTTTTTTCCTCATCTTCTGCAAATAATGTTTCTCAAACTCAGCATCATATTCCTCTTCCAGGATGAGTTCGCTTATTTCCAAGGGCAGCTCTGGAACTAGAGCTTCAGCAAGTTTTCCCAGGTTCCACTTGCAAACCTCTGGCTGTTTGTTGTAAGCATAGCGCCCTGTGTTATCAGAACCATTGCAGACATGCTCAGGGTCATACCTACAAATGGAAAAACCAGTTAGCATTCTTCTAGTTATCTGGACACCACTACTGTGAGAAGCACTACTTTTATTGTTTTAATCTGCTCTAGGAAATAAAAAATTCCAAAGGGAACACTCTTTGATTCTTTTCCCAAACTCAGAGGCTACAAGAACAGTCTAACAGTTAGAGATGTTGTGAACAACATTAAAAAGAAGTTGAAAAGAAGAATTGCAGGACAGCTAGAACTTAATCTACTCTGCCATAAAGAGAGCTCATAAAACTACTTTAGCATTAAAATATTAAAGCAATCACGAACATCAGGATTGTTCCACATAGCAAGTAGATACACACGTCAAATAATGTTGCCACACTGACCTGTCCATAAATCCAAAAGGGCCATAGTCAATGGTCAGTCCAACGATGCTCATGTTATCTGTGTTCAGCACACCGTGGCAAAACCCAACACACTGCCACTCAGCTACCAACCTCGCTGTGCGCTTTGTTATCTAGAAGAGGATACATTTTCTTCATTTTTCATCACAAAGTATTTCCAATACATTCATTATTTCCCAGCACTTCCTAATCTGAGCTGATGCTTCCACAGCTCTGATGCAAGCAGATTCTGGCAATGTGCCATACACACAAGTTAAAGACAGCGTGCCTCTCTCCTCCTGCTCATAACTGCCCTGTTTCTCTGTCTCCCAGTTCTGTTTGCCTTCTCTTCTCTCTTTCCAGGTTTGACTTGCAAGTCAACTAACAGCTTTAAAATGTGCTGGAGGCAGAATGCCGAAGGTAAACTGTTTGACACCAGACTTGCCTACTAGTCTAGTCATTATACAAATATGTTCTTTTTCTTATCACTAATTTTAAAGACTAACTACACACAGCACCTTACATAAGCAAAGTCTAAGAAATAAAATTAACTATGCTCAATGTAAAGTTACTCTTTCCTACACACCAGGTAAGCTGAGTGACTTACAGGAAGGTAAGTGGTTTACACAAAAATACAATTCTCTGCAAGCAAGTTTTAGCATAATAAGCAATTCCCTCAATTTGCTGAGAGTGGAAAAAAAGCTACAAGTTTAAGTAAAAATATTCTGAGAATGACAACTTTATTTAAATGCAATTCCTCACCAAACACATGCTGCACCAGAGCTTTTCTGCTGCTTAACTGAGAGCTACTTTTATGGAACCCTTGACTGCTATCACTGCATGTGCCCCATCCTTCAAATAAATAATGAAATATTTTAAAGCAGTCCTAGTTACTTAAACATATTAACCTACCTGTCAGCTACAACTACTCTGTGCTACGAAATCCAAAATTCAGGAAGCTAACCTGGTTTTCAAATAAAACTAGGTACTTCTAAATGCATGACTAAATTGCTGTAAGCAAAAATTGTATGTAGCCATTGCCTGAAACTTTTAAATCAAATTATTTTCATAGCTAAAATCACTCATCTTCCCAAACAGCTATCAATGTACAGAAATTCAAAGCAACTATTTGCTCCAGGCTGCAGTCTAAGTGTATTTCATTAAGGTTCAAAACTCTCTTGTTAACAGAGGAAATATTCGTTCTATGCCTCTGTCTTCAAACCCAGAATTTTTCTATCTTCCTCTTTTGAAAAACTTGTGCAGTCAGGTAAGGAAGAAAAATTAGACAAACTTGTCCTGACAAGTAGTGAAAACCACAAATGGTGCTTGGAACAGAAGCTTTTGGTGCACCTTGAGATCTCATGCCTCTACTTTTCACAATATTCTCAAGGTTAGTACTTTACTCACCTTTCCTGAGTGCTGGCTCACGGGGCCATGGGAAGCCAGCACTCAGCTACATGTGTCCAAAACTGATTACTGGCATGCCACAGACAGTAAGGGAGGCACACCCTGCACAAGGGCTCTGTGCCAGAAAAATGGGAAAACCTAAAAAACTCCTGACCATCAGGAAAGCACTCCAGTGGTAAGGCAGTTCCTAAATGCTGGGTGTCTTTGTCTGAATGCATCACACACTGCCAGTGCTCTGGTGAAAAAGAAATCCCCCTAATGAGAATGCCTGAAAGCAACAAAAGCCTGGGTGCCACTCAGAGATGGGAACATCAATTAGGAAGAGACAGCCTTGCGCTCACTTTGACCTTTATTCTTTTTCATCAGCATTTTTCTACTGTGAGCCAACCTAGAAAACAAGTATGGTGTATGTATAAATAATAGCACTGTCTGAAGGACACACTCATTTAAATTTAAACACCACCTAGAAATTATTTGAGAAGTACAGATAATGCTGTTTGCTTTCTGGACAGTGCTGTGAAATGCAATCACTTTTACTTTTTGTCTCCATTTCTTCCACAGTGCAAAAAGATAAAACACATCAGAGGTGAGCTGACAGCACTCCCCTGATATTAAAAAAGATGGATGTGTTTGTCAAATTAGAGAAGGGACTGGGGTGCTTTTCACGTGGGGAAAGGTCTGGAAAGTCTCCACTAAGGATGAGAGAAAACACAAGGAGGCAAGGAAACACAAGGAAAACACAGACATGGAGTGTGGACAGGCAGAGGCAACAAACAAACACACAGATATGGGGCCATGAGAGAAGGACGGCAGGAACTAGGGACCAGGAAGGAAACTTGCTCAAGAAAATACGTCAAAAGCAGGACTTGGCAGGACCAGGCACACACACACACATCCACAAAGATCCCCAAGTCTCATGGCTTTTCTGCCATCAGGAAGTAAACATGCCATCACAGCTACAGACCTGGGCATGCACACAGTGGGTGACAACCCACAGTTCTCATCAACCCCAATTGTTCAAACACAAAATGCCTGTCCTGCAGAGGTGAACTCTCTGGTACCCAGTAGTGAACCTAGTGAACCAAGTCACAGCTTGCTTCTGAAGAACTAATGCAAGTATGCGCAGGCTGTGTTACAGAAGAAAAAGAAAAAAGGCAACAAACCAAACCAGCAAACAAAAATACACACACACAAAAAGGCCCCATTCACAAACCAAAAAAACCACCACAAAGTGTAGAGAATGTCAGATTTTAAGCCTGCCTTCTGACCTCTTATTGGCCCATAATAAACATGCATCATGCTGCAGCCATTCCCTCAGTTTGGATCAGACCACTTCAGATTTTCAAAGCACCACAGCAACTTTTAGACAGACTAGTCAGGTATTATACACTGGTATTTTTTAATTATCCCGTCCGATGGCTAGTAACAGTGTTGAAGTGATTTGCAATCAACATTCCTGTCTGTAATTTGGAAAACGAGATACAGGAAGTGACTCAACAATTCTCAGTATTTTACAAAACAATGCCTTGCAAGTGATGCCTCAGTACCATCAAGTCATCATCTGACAGTCAGGGCCAGAACTTCCCCTTGCAGTCTAAGACACTCTCAGCAAATGGAGACAAGTCTTGGGAAGCTCCTTCAGAGCAGGGAAATCATGACCTACTATTAAAAAGGTTAAACCACTTTCATTGGTTAGATCAATAGCAACACTGCTTTCATCAATAAGCAGCTCTATCAAGAGTGCTTTCTTCAAAGAAAAGAATAGTTCAGACAATTAGATGATGCGAAGTATTAACCAACTCCAGTCACCTGTGCTTGCAGATGAAGTGCCTCAAGATGACTGCTACAGATTTATGAAGAGAACCTGATCTGCCTTACCTCTTTGAAGAAAGCAGCATTCCTCTGAACACTGTTGTCTGAATGAGCCTCCTGGATTTCTGGGTAGAAAGTGCTGATCACATAATCAAGCATCTGTATTCTAATATCATTTCTGTTCACGCTGGGGCCCTTGCGTCCAGTGTATTCATCAGGGGGTTTAAAAATTTCAAAAGAACCAAACCTGTTTCAAAATAATAAAAACATACCTTAGAATTATCTGATACTATTAAGTTTACTTGATATTACACGTAGTAAAAACATTTACTATTGTTGTAATAAGATATTTTCTCTTAAGTTTGACACCAATCCTTCAACTGACTGAGAGAAAAGACCTGCAAGACTCCTACACTGAACCTAATGAGGCTCAGAGACTCAGCACAAGGAAGTGCACATGTCCGTGTGTAACTAGACTGTCAGATCCAGACCCTAGCCAGTACTGAAGACCAGCTCCATCAAGTTACTCACAACCACTTCCACAGAAAAATTATCCTGAGTAAATACACAGAAATTGGACTTATTTTAAATACTAGATTGTACATCAAGCGTATCAGATTTCTTCAGATATGATATACACACAAGCACGTACACACATACACAGACACATTGCTTATACCTCACCTTCCTCTAACATTCTGTTACCTGACAGGGAGATGTACATTTTCCTGAAATGCCTAGTGGCTTCTGCTGGAGCAGGAACCTTGTACACTTCTCAGCCAGGGATAGTACACCCAAACACTGACAGTACTACGTTAGAACCAAAATTAAGGATAGCTCTATAATCACAGAACCACAGAATGTTAAGGGGTTGGAATGAATCTCAAAGATTATCTAGCCTCAATCCTCCCTGCCATGGGCAGGGACACCTCCCACTAGACCAAGCTGCTCAAAGCTTTATCCAGCCTGGCCTTGAACATCACACAGAGACAGATAAACCCTAGGGATCCTAGGCTGGTAGAAAGGAGTAAATTCTGCCAACTTAGGAAGATATTTTTCATGTTTATGCCTGCACAGGATACATGCTGGTCTTTTTAATGTTAGTAGTAGTGGTGGATTTTTATCCTTAGAAGTAGCAGAATTTGAGCATAGCAAAGACACCAGCTCATCCCATCTGCTGGGAAAGAAAAGCAGCTTCCCATAGCCCAGCAAAATTTTCAGGCCTCCAGAACAAGAAACACACAAACAGTGCTGCTAGGGAAATACACTTAAAATGGTATTTTAGAAGACTGCTGTGCTTAGCTTTAAAAAAGAGAAACAATCAACAAAATAGGCTTCTACCTTATAAACGTAGAGGCTATTCTCAGAACAACTGTACACCTTTCATTTTTTGGATTCCCATCATAAAATACGTCACGGACAACTTTGGAGTCAGACGTCACACACGTCCCAGCCCTCGTTGTTGGTATGCCCAGGTGAAACATCGCCTCGCTGCACAGGAACTCCCGAATGCTTGACCGCAGGACCTTCCGACCATCAGCTTGGCTGCAGCAACAACACATGCACAGTTTTTAGGCTCTAAAGGCACAAACTCCTGTCTCCTCTGCACATGCTCTGTCCACGGTCACACAAGAAAGCAATGTTAGATCTGAAAACAAAAGCTGGACCTTGGAACTTCTGTGAAAGCTCAGTTACACCGACACAACACATTTGCAATGAAGACCACACAGAAGAAAACAAACCTTCCAGTTGCACATATCTCTTCTAATCATTAACTCTGTTGGTTTCATTGCCGCAATAGTCTTACAAAAAAAATTTTAACATTTGGACAGCGTAGCTATTTTACTGTATATAAAGTCACTGATTTCCTCTTAATAAAATGAAATATAATGAAAAATATGATTCTGGATCTTTCTGGGTAAGGAATCTAACAACAGGATGTGAAAGATGGGCACGCATAGCAGCTGCATTTAAAACCTGAACAGACAGCAAATAGCAAACTAGCTTAATTAATAGGTAATAAGTAAAGGGAACAGATGCAGGTGGTTCTCAGCCCACACTCCCAGCACCTCCAAAGACACAAGCAAGCAGGAGAGCTGCCCAGAGCAGCTTTACCACCATATCTGAGATTTTCACTGTGATTTCCTCAACCTTCACAGACCTGAGGAAGGCCTTCAGAAGACCACATGCATGAAACTAAGGTGTTAGTGAGCCTGTGCATGGCTGGAATTGAAAATATTGGAAATCCAATTGGGAAAACATTGCCTGAAACATTCAAAGCAGCGCAGGGTAATCGGACTAAAGAAGATAACCCCTCCCTAGCAGGGATTTGATCAGTATGCTGTTCTGGGTTTTTTTCCACTATTCCCTCCCACAGCTGTGGAGGGAAGTGGACGCCCAGGTTTGCCCAGGGAGGGGGTGGATGTCCCACCCCCAGCAGTGTTCAAAGCCAGGCTGGATGAAGCCTTAAGAGACCTGGTCTAGCGGGGAGATGTCCCTGCCCAGGGCACAGGGGGTTAGGACTAGACGATTTAAAGGTCCATTCCAGCCCCTAAAGTTCTCTGATGGACCAGCAGCACAAGGAAACACCCACATTACAATACATTTGTGTGAGGCACAGGGCAGTAAGCAGACAGGTGGTTGTGTCACCCACGGTCCGTGTCCTCCAAAGGGAAAACCCGCACCGCAGGGTAACCAGAGGCAGAAGGAACATGCCACCCAAAGGAGATGCAGTTACAGTCTTGTTTTGCCATCTCCTGGTCTGGCATTTAAATACTACACTTGCCGCTGCCAAGACTGGACAAAAAAAACCCCGAGAGGGCTAAGAGTTGACCTCTGCCCCCGCAGCGCGGATAAAGGGATCAGCGGCCCGGGCAGCCCG
>NW_008665086.1:17188-24296 GCF_000695815.1 Acanthisitta chloris | reverse complement strand
CTCGCTGTCCCCGCAGCCCTCCCGGCCCGGGAGCTGTGCGCGGGGCCGGGCACCCCTCCTGGAGACGGGCCCTGAAGCATATGGTCATGCTTATGTAAGGAGCAGCCTGCCCGTGGCGTGGAGAACAGGGCTTTTTTTCTGTCTTTCCTACTTATCTCATGTTAGTCGGGTTTTTTTGAGGCCTTCTGTAGCCTTTTGAGATAAGGTTTGTGATGAGAATTGTCGTTTTTCCCACTGTGCCCCGGAGTAGTTCTGTGTTCCGAGTGTGCTTGTGACAGATGGAGCTCTTAGAGGGATTCTTCTCTTTTGGTTGTGCTACCTTTTTGGGGGTGTTTGTGTGGGACCTGAAGCATAAATAATGTGGTTGGGAGAAGAAAGTGAAATTCACGTGAGTTTCTTTTGTGTAAGGCACATAAGTACCAGCAAAGGAGGGAGAATGTTGGATATTATAGGCTAAAAAGCCTTTTGTTTACCAGTGAATAACGAGATTTGTGTGACACGTTTGAGTCATAAATATTAGCCATTTGTGATCTCATTCAGAATACTTCTTTTTTTTGAAGTCTGTAGGTGTTGCAGTATTCATTTCTTCTGCAGTTTTTAGTGCAGGAGTTTCTGTTAACTTGTGTCACAGACTTAGGTACTTTGACACGTATTTCGCTTAGGGTTTTTTGTGTGTGTGATGTGTCCTTAGAGATCAGGCTGGGGAGGAGGAGAAGGAAATAATTTTTAATTACTCTTTGATCACTTTTGTTTGTAGGTTAATGAAGATAGATTTAAATGTTGAAAGAAGTAGTTTAAGGTGGGAGCTGTTAAGCTATTGCATCCTGTAACTTGGGTTTATCTGTAACCTTGGCTGATTTTTGCCAGTTATCTTAAATAGGAGCTGCATGTGCATGAGGAACTGTATCTTTTTGTTTCTAGCTCTCTTCAATAACTATGGTAATCAGCTCTGGTTTTGAGTCGTAGTATCAGGAAAGGAGTTAATGGATTTCTGAACTCATTAGTGTTAGGAAATGGTTGTCTTTGTGATCACCATTATGTGGATGGATCATCAAAAATCTTTGCAGTATGAAATTGCAGCTCATCCAAAACAGAGAATTCACCTTGTTGTATCAGTCTTGTGAGGAGCCACTGCTGTTAGAGCCGCTTGGCTCTGGTGGAGATTGGGAAGAAATACTGGGAAATTCCTTCTTTTGGAGAGGGTGGGAAGAGATTAGCATCTCCAGCTCAGCAGCTGGAGTCGGTGGTGCAGATGCAGAGAGGCCCAGGATGCCAGTAGGATCGGAACGAATGGGTGTGTCATGGAAAACTGTTTAAGCCTGGTTGGTGTTTCGTGTTCCACTCACAGAAACATTCCCTAAGCTGTTTGCTGAACTTGGATCGGTTCCTCCTCTTCACCCAGACCTGCACATGGCTCCTCTTTCCATCCTCTGCAACCTGTGTGGTGATTTCCTCTTTCTGAACCCATTTTTAGCTCCAGATGCACCTGGCAGTGTTTGATGTGGTTGGAGTGGACAGCTCATTGTCATTTTGCTTCTTAAGTCCATATTCAAGTCCAGCACCTTCAGTATGATTCAGGCATTTGAGCCCTTACAGCATTTCAGCCCTTCCATTTCAGAGGCCCTGCTGCTTCCTAATTAATCTGTACTTGGAAGGAACATTCAGAAGTGGGTACTTCATCCTGTGGAGTTGTTTTTTTCTGGAAGAATTCCTTGGTTGCATGTCTGGTGTTCGAACATGTTTTAAAAGGAACTTTTCTCGGTATTTTCACTGTTTGTTTGATATTTCTGTCGCCCGAATCTGGTGCTGCAGAAAGCTAAACTGCTATTTCACAGGCCTGGAAGCTGATGCTCTTTATTTACATGACTCAGATAAGGCAGCAGCAGCAGCAATGGAAACTTTATCAGTGGTGACCTAGAGAAATCTTGAAAGTCTTAATTTATATTTTAACTTCTTATCAGTCTGGTAACTAATGATTGGCATTGCAGATTCTAAACGCAGGCTGTGTCTTGTCTCTGAAATGGCTAAAAACTATATGAGCAACCGTGGAGGATGAAATCATCCTGTCATGTACCTTCATCCTGGGAACACATTTGGGCTGAAGGGTTTTTTTGTGAGGTTGATGGGGTACAGCAGCTCCGTTTGTGTGTCTGGTGCTGCTGTGATCCAGCTCTGAGGTGGGTTGTCACAGACTGCATCATCTCGGGCTGTCACTAACGCTCCGTGTGCAGGTCCTCTGGGTATTCTCTCCTCTGCAGAGGCTCTTTGGGATTGCTGCCCAGATTTGCTCAGAATGTGCTGATACAAATGTGGTTAGGCAGGCTTGGAGGTGTAGGCTTGCAAACACGGCTGTGCCGACAAAAAAAATGCTGAATAACTAGTTAATAAACCAAACCTTGGGCTGGCCAGAAACAGTGGAGCCAGAAAGGACCTCAGAGCAGTTTAGTTTGTTGATTTCACTCTCAATTTTCCTCTGAAGGTTTTAATGAAAGGTATTATTAATTGTAGTTTAATTTTAATGAGTTAGATTTTTGTCTTCCATCTGCCTAACTAAAGGGTGATCTCATAACCAAGCAGTCCCTCTTGGCGTGGCAGGATTTGAACTGATGATACACAGGCAGAGCTCTGATCCTGTAGGGATCCACAGAAAGATTCGCTGCGTATCTGGTGGTTTTGTTAACCTTTGTTAACATGTGTTAGTCCCTGAGTTCCATTCCCTGGTCTTTCTGGCTCATTATGAAAAATAAAAGGCACAGGATGTTTTACAGGCTGCCTATAAATAATACAATTCCCTTGCTATATAATTGAGAGTGGGCTGAAACTGTTCCTAGTGTATAAATGTACTTGAGAAATAAATCTTTAAAGAAAACTTTACCTTCACAGCTCTGTGATATGTATCCTCAGTTCCTGAATTTCTTCTCCCTCATACAAAACTCACTAAAATTAACAGAAGTTGGAAGTATGGATTATTTTCTTTTATTCTCTGCAGATCACTTTATCTGGTTGTTTTTGTCCATTTGTAATGTGCCTTTAACATGAATTCATGTACTCTGAAGTCCCAACTGAGCAGAGAAGAGTTGACCTAATTTGTTTTGCAGTAACATTTGTTTTTTGCAAAATATATTGTGTATTTGTTTGGAACGGTTAACCTTAGCTATACCTCAGTTCACAACTGAATGAGTCTTGGGTGAGTAGGAATTTAAGAATTACTGTGTTTTCTGGGTAGAAAGTTCTCCAGTCACACCACTGCAGCAGCTCTCCAGCAATCCATATTGTTATACCAGATGGGGGAAAAAGAGGCGGGGGGGAAAAAGGAGGAAAAAACATTTGTTTGTTCTTGTTAACTGCTTACATAGCAAGATGGAGCTGTGTTTGCCGACTGACTCTCTAAACCTTGAAATTGAAGGCTAAATACTCCCTGGTTATTGCCTGAAATTACTGAACTACTCTAGTGTTGACAAAACCTGAATGTTACTGGAGATGATGAACGAGAGTGTTGCTGTACACGTCTGCAGCGTGTCGCTGCTTTATTAGTGCACGCAGCACGAGAGTGTTGCTGTACACGTCTGCAGTGTGTCACTGCTTTATTAGTGCACGCAGTGTGCCCCTGGCTCTGGCCTCCTCAGCACAGATTTCTCAGCTCTGTTCTTGTTAGCCAGTTTGAATTGTATGGGAGCAAGATGTCTTTTCCTTTCCTTGCCACTGTCTGCATGGCAAAGAGCTCTTTTGATGGATCAGTGACTCACGTACTCCGAGTTCTAGGTTTGTTTTTTCTTCTACAGACTCACACAGGGAAATTCTTTTCTAAGTGCATATCAGAGAAACCTTTTCGTCCTGTTCCTTCCCTTTGCTTCTCTTTGTTTCCTCCCTCCCAAACTGATGATGCAAAGGTCTAAGTCTTTGAAGAGCAGTATTCTTCTGCAATTCAAATTCATTTTGCTCCCCAGAGCAGGACAGGCATAAAGAAGGGGTTCTGGGGAGTGAGTGAGTGCAACTCAGCTGTGGGTGTAATTGTAGTTTTTGAACTGTGACAATGAACTTTTCTGTAGCTACGGATAGGAGTTGTAGTTTGGGTTTGTGTTTGTTTGCTTTCATTTGGTTTTTGCTTCTTTTTTTTCCTCTTCCAAGTCTGTCTAGCAAAATTTACCTGATAGGAAAGGTAAAGGTTTTCCTGATGATATTCTTAGTTTCAGAATGTATTACTGAAAAATAATCTAAAGTGGGAACTAGACTACAGAGGCTGCTTGTTAATGGATGTATCCAAAGTAACTAGAGTTTCATAGATGTGAGAAACAGAAGTTGAAATTTTCTCTCTTGGTTTCTATTCAATCCTGCCAAGTATTTTAGGTTGTAATGCTGTAGGAAAATGAGCATCTTGTTCACAGATGTGAGGCTGAATGTTGCAGGATCAAGTCTAGTTTTGAAGTTCTGCTCTCACTGGAATTACTGTCTCTTTCTGTGGTGATTTTTGGTGGCACTGGTTTTAAAATATTTAAAATAACTCTTGAATTTGCAGATAATTCAGTGTATTTCTGTAACTATTCAGTAACGTTATGATTAATGCTTTCCTCAATGTAGAAACTCTTCTCTGTTAATGTGATTTTGTACCTGCTTGGATAAATGGATGCAGATTTTTTGTGGCTTCTTGTACTGCTTTACCAGGGTGTATTTTCTGCCTGTGATGTGACAGATTTATATTTATGTTGATGCAGAAACAACAGTTACTCTGGTTTAAGTGGCAGAATTCATAGCTTCAGCTGAAATGGCAAAATTTTATGTTGTGACAAAACTTCAGAAGGAGAATTCTGTCAAAGGGAAAATGTGTGTTAGCTTTGAGGGTTTGGTTTTTTGTTTGGGTTTTTTTTGGTTTTTTTTTGTTGGTTGATTGTGAGGTTTTGTTGTTGTTGTGGGGTTTTTTTTTAGGTTACTGCTAATCACAGAATCATTTAGGCTGCAAAAGACCTCCAAGATGATAGAGTCCAACCTGTGACTGATCTCCACCTTGTCAACTAGACCAGAGCACTAAGAGCCACATCGAGTCATTCCTTGAACACCTCCAGGGACGGTGGCTTTACTGCCTCCCTGGACAGCCCTTTCCAAGCTTAACAACCCTTTCAGTGAAGACTTTTTTTTTCTTATTCTGATTTGGAAGAGGGAGATGTTTGAAATCATGGGGAAACAATTTAGAAACACAAACAAGTGGTTTCCCAGTCCTGTTCGTAGGTCCATTTTTTGGCTTTGTACAACAGTGACCTATTTTTTCCTAACATCTGAGCATTCAGCAACTCTTGTCATCATCATTTATCTAAAGGTTTTAGAGGTTTAATGTTGTGGTGGGGTTTTTGTTTGTTTTTACACCAATCAAAATAATGTGTTGTGAGAGCTCTTTACAACATAATGAGCTTAGAGCACCGGACTTTGTTGCTTGCCTGTATTACGTTCTGTTAGAACTTGGCAGCCATTACAGCTGGGGCTTTATTTAACACATCCACATTTCCAGTGCTGTTAATTTTAAAGGGTTTCTTACTAGTATTGGGTGCTTTGTCACCCAGTGACAGAAGATGCTGTGGAGTTGCAGCGGCTGCTCCTCGTACCCCGTCCGTTGTGACATGATGTGGTTTGCAAAGTTTGTTTTGCTTTTGTTTCAACAGCATTTGAAATTTAGGTTGTTTTCTTAGACAGTCTAACTGCTGTACCTTTTAGTTCTCTTAGTCTCAAGTATGTGTATGTGAGTTTGGGAGGCAAAGTTTTTCAGCCTCATTTGGATTTGCTGACCCTTAGTGAACTTTCAGTATGAAGAGAAGTTGTCCATGGAATTCTGGTTTTGAGTAATTAAGGAAAGTGAAAGCTCAAGTGGAAATTCCCTTCTTGTCTTACATGTTTGGTTATTGTTGATGACTGGAGAAGGTTTGACAGTTTTGAGAATGTCATTTGAAACCAGGTACTTGTTGTCACTTCACCTGGGTATTTTTATGACAGTGAAAACCTGTAAGGCAGTTCCTGCCCATCCCTACGTCCTGATCTACTTGGAAAAGGAACTTAGCAAAAAAACCAGGAGCTTCATTTCAGAGTTTAAATTAAATTGGCAAACTTCTGAAAATTACAGGACATTTAAGATACTTGGATACGAATTCTTTAAGCTGTGTGCTGAGCACAGTCTGTTATGGCTTGTAACTCTTTGAATACAATCTGTGGAACTCCCAACTTCTGTTTGCTCAATCCCACCCCTTTAAACTCTTTTATTCTCACTAAGTGCTGAATGCTCAGATTCTGTAGTAGCTGCTTGGGCAGTAGTTTTGGTTGTTCATTCTGAATATTTATAGTCTTCTGGCTGACCTTTCAGGCTGAGCAGCATTGTGAAATGCTGGTGGTGTGTGGGGTGCCCAGTGTAGTGGGAAGGCACTTCCTGTGCGAGGGCAAAGATGTGCTCCCCCGGGGTTTGTAGAGCTGTTGCAAGAGCTGTGTAAAATGCCTGCATTTGCATAACTTGAAAAGTCAGACTGTGGGTTAGATCATGGCAAGCAGTAGCCCTGTAACCTGTGGTTTATTGAGCCACATCTCAGTTGTGATTTGTCCTGACTTCTTGAGCTGAATTAATTTTATGTCATCCTGCCTTGACTGGTGTGAGTGTGGCTGTAGGTGTGCACATGAACAGTTTGTGGTAGCATCCAGGCCATGGCTACACAAATCAAATCTCACATGAGGATTGTGTGTGTGTGAGTGGGCTTGGGGTTTTTTTTTGTTCCTGTATATTTGCATGGTTTCACTTCATGCTGTACTTCATGGTGGCTTGAGGTATAGAAGAACTTGCAGAACTACAGAAACTTTTAAACCTCAGACAAGGACAATATGAGTAAATTCCTGTAAAACTTTTATTTAAAATAAAGTGCAGTTCAAGCATGAGGATTGTGTGTGTGTGAGTGGGCTTGGGGTTTTTTTTTGTTCCTGTATATTTGCATGGTTTCACTTCATGCTGTACTTCATGGTGGCTTGAGGTATAGAAGAACTTGCAGAACTACAGAAACTTTTAAACCTCAGACAAGGACAATATGAGTAAATTCCTGTAAAACTTTTATTTAAAATAAAGTGCAGTTCAAGATTTTTCTGG
>NW_008665086.1:0-17177 GCF_000695815.1 Acanthisitta chloris | reverse complement strand
TTTTTTTTTTTTTTTTTTGGTTGGGGTGCAGTTCTTTGCAGTTGTTCCCCTAATAATTGGGATTGGGAGCCTTTTCTTAAATCTGACCTCACTGAGGGGCTGATCATGCTGCAGGTGATTTTACTTGTTTGAGTGGCTGCTTGTGGGTAAAAACTTGCTGGATCATGCCCACCTTGGCCTTGAATACTTCAACTGCACTTCTCTAGTGCTGTGTATATAATTGGTGGCTCATAAAGGCAGCCTGGGGTAAGCAGGTGGCATGTGGTAAAAACAGCACATTTCTTTTAGGAACAAGTGTCAGTCTTAGCTGACAGGATGCAGAAACTGATGCTTTTGCTCTTTGAAATGGTTCTGTTGGTGACTTTTGAGTTGCTGTTGTGCACCAGCATTTTTTTTTCTGTTAAGAAAAAAGTGCCCTTCATTGTTTTGGATCATCCATCTTACCTGATGGCAACCTCCAGAATTAAATTACCGTCTAGTATTGGGGAGGGAGGATATGGTCCTTTGTATTTCCTTCTGGTGAGTTACATTAAAATGAGGAGAACAGTGCATTATTGGTCCTAATCTTCAAAGCACAGAGCCCTCACATTCCACAAATAGATACATTGGTAGAGGTTAGTGAAGGCTGTAAATTATTTTTTAAAAGCTTAAGTCTTAGAAAATTTTTGATTTCAATTTGCATTGAGGAAGTGAATGTAAAGTGGTTTAAGGACTCTTTTAATTGGTGATTATTTAATTTGAGAGGCATAGAAGTGGTGCAGAGCTAAATGGACGTAGTGCCTGAATTTTGTTGGTGTTTAGTTTCTAAAGCTTGCAGAGCGTTTGCTTTCTCATGCTCATCATGTTAATGTTTATGGAGTACCTGGTACATTGGAGCCTTTTGGCTGAGGTCTTGGATGCTAAGTGAGTGCAAATAAGAATGAAGGTTTATTCAGTGCACACCCTTGGACCATTTTCATGTCATTAACCTGCCCTCCCCCCCCATTTTCCAGTATCACCGTGGAAAAACTGCTAGCAAATTGACCTTTATGTAGCAAAACTAGAAGCTGTCCTGTCTGGGTTTGAATTTAACTCAGTTGATTCATTCAGTCATTTGTGGCCACACAGGAAGCCCATTCATAGGATCACAAAGCCTAAGAGCTGTTTGTACAGTGGGATTGATCTGATTACTCTTCTCTCTCTTGTGCTATTTACAGTCTGCTGCCAATTCACAGAAAGGGAAGAGAATGGCTGCAAAGGAGAAGTTGGAGGCAGTGTTAAATGTGGCCCTAAGGGTCCCAAGCATCATGCTGTTGGATGTCTTGTACAGATGGGATGTCAGCTCATTCTTCCAGCAGATCCAAAGAAGTAGCCTGCACAACAATCCTCTCTTCCAGTACAAGTACTTGGCCCTTAATATGCATTATGTGGGTGAGTATACATGGATTCAAGGGAAAACACTAGTTTGCTAAATACCCTTTTGCTTACTACAAGAATTTGGTAACAGCATGTTGATGTATTGATTACAACAAATAACATGATGATATATTTATTACAGTCCTGCCTAAGGGACAGTTTATGTTAGCAGCAAGAAATCCTGTCCAAGGTCTTCTACTGAACTTTGTTATTTAGCCTTGATATGTAAATAGATTAAACCTGGTGCTTGGAAACACAATTGGTGCCCTGAGAGAATAGCACAGTGGCTTTGGCCTGTGCCTGGCTGATGAGGAAGCTGCTGTGAAATGCTGTGCAGACAAGGAGTATTGTGACTTACCACTGGCATTAAACAAGAGTAGGGAAAAGGTGGCCTGGTTTGGACTAACCTCAGCACCAGATCTGCTGCACAGATACGGCTCTTCAGTTTGCAACCTTATGAACCATCTACGTGCTGTGAGTGGATTTGAGCAGGTAACAAGTCCTTATGTTGCAGATAAATGGACGAAATTACTAACACAGCTCATGCAGCTGAGGTTTGAACCTTGACTTGTAAGTCTAGCTCTGGAATGTTGGATGTCTGTTTTCAGGAGATGAAAGGATTGATGTTCTGGGACCTGCTCTCCAGGTGAGAATGTGATTCATCTGCACATGGGGTTAATTAGGGTTGGGATTCAGGCTGTTGAGGTAGATAGTCAGTGAGTATGTCCCTGAGCACTGCCTAGCTTGGAGAGTAATGGCTAGCATATAATTTTCCCACTCTGCAGTGTTCCTTCCTTGTTAGATGGTTTTGGAAGATAAAGAAGCACTTCAGTCAGCTAAAGGAATCACTTTAGTTAAGCAGTTAGAGCACTGTGGGGTTTTGAAGTAGCACATCCATGTTTTTGTTCCTGACTGCATCAGTGTTGGCATAGAGCTTCTCTTATTTGTAATCTATGAATTGTCTGTTGTCAGGACATCATTTACTGCACTAAAACGTGTGTAGCTTTCTTTGTTGTGCCTCCACTGGATTTGTGTTGGGATAACAATGGACTTGCAGGGCAAAAAGTTGGTGTCACAGCTCTGTGTCCATTCCTGTGTCTGTGGGAGAGAACATGTTTGTAGCTGGTGAGTGTGACACAGGACAGTGGTGGCATGAGACTACAGCTGACTGTATTATGCTCTTGTATGCACACACATAGCTCTGAGGAATGAGTTCATCAGGTCAGGTTCTGATACAGAGCTAACAGTTGTGCAGTAGGTTATCAATATGGCAGTGTGTGTGATTTTCAGCTGTGACACAGCCCCTCTTTATAGGCATTTGATAATCTTGTCCTTGCTGAAGTGTGTTGAGATAAACTAACAGAAAGGAATACACAGAGAGAGAGAGAGTATTGTTACCAAAGTATTTCTCCCCTGGATGCTATTTTAGTACTAATCAGTGGATTCTGGCTTTGTGCTCTTCCTACAATGGATGTTATTGTGCTAGTGCACAATCACTCAGCAGTTCTTTGACTTCTTGCATTTCTGATTTTGAATGTCTGTACTTATACTGCTTCAACTGATCAAGAAGGGCTTCTAAATCACAGTTTTGTAGTATGTTAAGGGGTTGGAATGGACCTTACAGATCATCCACTCCCAACCCCCTGCCCTGGCCAGGGACACCCACCAGAGCAGGTTGCTCAAGGCTTCAGCCAACCTGGCTTTGAACACTGCCAGGGTTGGAGCAGCCACAACCTCTGTGGTCAACCTGTGCCAGTGTCTCTCCACCCTCACTGGAAAAAATATCATCAATTAAACATTAAAAAAAGTCATTAAACCAAGTTTCTTGTTTTAAAAGATCTTCAGACAGTTTTCAGCGACAAAACTTAGCTAGTACTTTTCAAATGAAGTTGTTTCAGTTGCTTGGTTGTTGGTTTTTTTTGAGCTGTGTCAGGGTGAGGCTGGGCTAAATCAATTTGCATGCCTACACGAAAATTTATACAGATTTAGTTGCATCAGTTTACAGTATAACATTAATTAAAATGACGTAGCAAAATACATAGATTGGATTTATAAGGAAAACAAAGTATTTTTCCACCAGTTTGGGGAATTAAGCTGCTTTGAAGATACGTTGGGGAAAATTAACTGCCAGTGTGTAATTTGAATAACAATTTACTATGGATGTGTTTCAACATGTTAATCTGCTTTATTTAGGGAAAAAATTCTCTGTTCATATTTGCAGTTAGGAAACACAGTCTCAGCAAGTGCTGTGGCAGCTCTGCAGTATCAAACCATCATGGAATTTCCTCTGCGAGCAGTGTAAGATACTGTCTCGAAGTGCTTCCAGCACATGAGGAAATTGGGTGCATCTATCTCGGGCAGATGGTCAAGGAACAACTTGATTAGAGAGCCATAAAAATTAATAAACTCTACCAATCTTGATATAGAGAACCTTTTCCTGGAATCAAGGAGACAGAGCTGGAAATTGGCTCAGAACTGGAGGTACCTAGAGTATCTTTGCTGTTTAAATGCATGAGTTTTCTTCCATCCATTGGACTTTAAGTTTGAGCAAGTGAAATGATGTACATTGCAGTGTGATTCACATTCTAGTTACCAGTACTGGGAGTATAATAAAAATCTCCAGCATGCAATTTATATTTTGAGACCGCTTTTCCCTTTCCTATCTTTCCATGAAAGGCCTTATCTGCTTTAGTGAAGGAAAATATTCAGTCCTGATAACCACTCAACCACAAATTCAGCTGCATGAAATTTAGCTAAAGATGAATAAAGCAATGCAAACAGCAGAGATAAACCTCTGGTTACTATTGGTGAATGTAAACAGATGAATTTCATATAGGAAAAACTGCCAAGTAATTTTGATCATGAGCTTTGTCAGATGGCACTGTGGCTGCTGTTTTGGCAGGTGTGAAAGGCCTACAGGAGTCTTCAACCTGCACTTCAGCTCTTGTGTATAAAGTTTGTGTCCTGTTGTTTTCTTTCATGATACTGTTTTTTTTCTGCATATGAATTTTCTTCTAGAATCACCATTAAAACTGTTTTTCACTTCTGAAAACCTTCCTAGGCTTATTAAGTGTGCCTAAAAAGGCAAACATCAAACTTAGTTAAGTCACAATTTGGGAATGTCTCCAGCAGAAAAAATGTAGTCCTGTGTACATGGAAATTCATAGTTGATGGTCACAGATCGCCTCAAGCTTAAAGCTTGATTGATCAAACCCAGTATCTTTTGGTACATCTCAGAGAACACTTGCCTGATGGCTGACTGAAAATGGAGTTTAAAATTATTAGAGATGCTTTGAATGAAAAGGAATTTACAGGCAAGAATTGGATACAATGGGTTGCAACTGAAATTCAGGTGTGTGGAAGATCGACGGGAGAAATGCGCACCCGATGGTGTCCAGCAAGACTCTTTTATTGTAAGCCATCGTCCGTCTTTTATACAGTGCATGAACAACTATGCTTATTGTTCTCTTTACCATTACCTAAACTCTAAAAGTTACATTTGTATACTTTCTTAGCTTGCAGGACAACTATACCTATTATTCATTTTAGCATTACCTAAGCTCTACAGGTTACATTTATTTACTATGTCTGCTTGCAGCTGCAGCTGTGAAGAAGTCTTTGTTTTCTGGAGAATCCTTCTTTGTTTTCCTGGAATAGTTCATCCTTGGGTTTGCAACATTGCTGAGCTTTCCCAGATAGCTTGTCCTTTGGCTGCAACATTATGCTGCAAAAATAACTTCTAATGCTGAGAAGCTAAACTCCTGAGGCCTACTTCTTAGTTATATGCTCAAAGCTCCCATAAGCCTTTGCTCGACTCTTGCTCGCACAATGCTCTCTGGGAGCTGTGCCCCTGTTCCCTTAGTCATTCTTCAACACAGGTGCACATACTAGTGATATTCAACCAGAAATGATATTAAAAATAGGAAAATTCTTTTGCCCTCTGAAAGGAGTCACAAGGAAGGTTTGGTGCTATAATCTGTCTCTTTAATGCCATCTGTTTAAATACAATAAAATATGTATGTGCACATACATCTTTCTCTTTTCTTCTAAGACTGTTGAAAAATCCTGAGTTATAAGCCTTAGTTGCAAATGTAACCTGTTAGTGAAAGTTCATTCTGTACTTGTTCCTGGAGTGTTCAGGAGTATCCTGTCAATACCACTACAGTCCCGGGACTCTCTCCCAAATACTCCAAGTCATCCTATGTAGTTTTTTTTGTGACTCCTCCAGGCAGTGTGGCTGAAGAGCAGCCCATGATAGGGCTGTGTGCGGTATAGCCAGGTATAATGCTGACAGTTGCTATGCTCTCTGTTACCCTATGTAGGGGTGGGGGGAAAGAAGCTTACAAAGTAAACCAACCTTTTTTGTCCACAATTCTTGTGGGTATGATGTGGTTTTGTCAAGATTTCATGAAAGTTAATTCATAGAATCATAGAATCATCCGGGTTGGGAGAGACCTCCAAGATCAAGAAGTCCAACCCTACCGTGGGTTCACATCCAGTCTCACCTTGAAAACCTCCAGGGACGGTGAATCCACCACCTCCCTGAGCAGCCCATTCCAATGTCTGAGCACTCTCTCCATAAAAAATCTCTTCCTAATATTCAACCTCCCCTGTCAGAGCTTGAGTCTGTGCCCTCTTGTCCTCCTGCTGGTTGCCTGGGAGAAGAGACCAACCCCCACCTGACTCCAACCTCCTCTCAGGGAGTTGTAGAGGGTGAAAAGGTCTCCCCTGAGCCTCCTCTTCTCCAGGCTGAACCCCCCCAGCTCCCTCAGCCTCTCCTCATGGCACTTGTGCTCGAGTCCCTTCACCAGCCTCGTTGCTCTTCTCTGGACCTGCTCCAGCACCTCAATGTCCCTCCTGAGCTGAGGGGCCCAGAAGTGAGCACTGTATGCAAAGTAGCCTCTCCTTCATAGAAGATCTGTGCTAAAATGGCTTTTAGCTTAAACCTCTGTGGGGTAGTCTAGCTCTTATTGCCAGTCCTGTGTGTTTTCTCTGTGCTGTAGAGTAGCTCTGAGAAAACTGACACTTTTTTATTCTTTTGATGAAGAAGGTGGAAACAGTTGAAACCACATAATTTCCTCCTCTGAAGGGCAAAGCAATGCTATTTGTGCTAGCTGGAAAATACTCTGAGCTAGATGGAAAGAGTCATGAGCTTAACCTGTAATCATTGTCAGACTTGGAATTTAAGTCCCTGTCACTCCAGAGGCACAGAATTGCACTAAATACAGAGTTTTCTTACTTGAGAGTAAAAATAAGGCAGTTTTCTATCTTAAACTGTATTTTTTGTCATTACAAAAAATATTCTCAGTGAAAAGTAAGAAATGTTTAAACACTCAGAATAAGTGGAAGGTGTGTCATCTTTCACAACCTTGTTTGTAATCACATTTTCTTGAACTGTGTGATTAATGCCTTCATCTCTTGGTCATATCACTTGCTAGGTGTGAGCTACTTGTTATGAGTTCTGCTCTTACAAGGGGGCTTGGGGGAGGAGAAACCTTCTGAACTTCTGCCCTCCTGTGTTTGCTGATTGCACATTTTGCCCACTCTTCTTTAAGCTCTTGTGCTTTAATTAGAGGATCTTTTATTTGGTTTACTTTTTTAGTGTTGCCTCTTTTTCTTGAGAAGACAGAGACAGTGCCCTGAGACAAACAATTAGAAGTGCCAAGTGAAGCTTCAGTGTGAGAAGAAGTTGGTTTGTTAGAGAAACAAATTTCCTGAAATTGTGAGAAGAGGATACATGGATGTGTAAATGCAGTTAATCATGCAGAGATGAGGAGCTGCTCAGATCCAGCACCTCTGCGTTTGCTCTCCTGTGTCTTCTGTCTCTCTCTGCCAGCAGCAGTTAGATAAATGGGTACTAGCACTATTTTCTGAGTGTTACTATTTTATTTTAAACCGTAGCTATTTTTAACTAAATGCAATTTTATGACATGGACTTGGTCTTTATTTCTTAAAATAATTACTTGCTGTGTCTTCACTTTCTCTTTTTGGATAAAGTGCAGTGCATGCTGCAGCTGGTGGGTGCAGAAGAAGGTAGAGAATGTGCCATGCTCCAAATCCAGCACAACCTTTTGTCGTTTTCTGACTCGAGCCTATGCTGCTCCCTTAGTGTTAAAGGCTTTTACTAAGCAGCTTTCCCAGCATATGGATACTTTCAGGTAACTTTTCTGTATAAAGCTGTTATCTCTTCTTGGTGACCTACATCATTTCTTATTATAAAAAAAAAGAACCCACTAGCAGCCTTCTTGAAAGGAGAGGCTTAAAATTTTTGACTCTGAGTACCAGTCTCATGACAGCATGGCAGTTTGTCTTAATGATTTAGAATACATTGTGACTGTTTATGTTTTTATGATTCTTTTCCACTACTCTTCACTTGCAGTTAGTCCCAGAATTCTGATCATTTGATATGTTCTATTGTAGAAACAGCCTCTGAGTCATATGGCAGAACTAGAATTAAAAGTCAGACAATACTGCAAATCATAGAACCATAGAATTTAAGGGTTGGAATGGACCTTACAGATCATCCACTCCCAACCCCCTGCCCTGGGCAGGGACATCTCCTCCCCACATCAGGTTGCTCAAGGCTCATCCAGCCTGGCCTTGAACACTGCCAGGGTTGGAGCAGCCACCACGTCCCTGGGCAACCTGTTCCAGTGTCTCACCCCCCTCACAGTAAAACACTTTTTTTCTCACATCCAACCTAGACTTTCCCTCCTTCAGTTTGAACACATTACCCCTTGTCCTATCACTGCAGTTCCTAACACAGAGTCCCTCTCCAGCTCCTTGTAGGCCCTTCAGATATTGAAAAGTTGCTCTGAGGTCTCCATGCAGTCTTCTCCAGGCTGAACAGCCCCAACTCCCTCAGTCTGTCCTCATAGGGGAGATGCTCCAGACCTCTTAGCAACTTTGTGGCCTCCTCTGGACTTGCTCTAACAGTTCCATGTCCTTCTTATGTTGAGGACAAATCTCTGTAAGGAACTCAGTTCTGGGATTATTTATACTTAGAGTCCCCAATCTGTTGTGCATTTAAAAATTGAAGAAACAGCTGTTGATGGCAGTACCCCAGTAATGAGTAAATTGTTTCATTGGTATTCTTTTCTCTGAGATGTGCAGATGTTGATAACAGGATTTCTGATCTCTGTTTACAGTTGTAGTGTGCCATGACTGGGTAAATACTAATTTCCTTTGTGCAAGTGTGTTTAGATGTTTACTTTCTTAGTTTAGAACTAATTTTCCAGCATTTTCTGAAGGGCAAAGTATTTGCCATGTTAGTTCCAAGTAGAACACTTCTTGCAGCGAGTAACATCTGTTCAGGAGCTCTGCTGAGTGGGAGGGTGAGGAAGAGGTGTGCCTTGGCATTGCCATGCATAAACATCACTCTCTAAAAATGTCTCCTACCTGCCTGGAACAGGCATTCCGGTAGCAGTGGTGACACAGCCTGGGTGAAAAGTGCCCTTTTTGGTGGTAGTTGTGGTGCCTCAGGGGCTGGTCAGAACTGAGGGAATTTGGTATTCTGTGCTCTCCCAATGGAATGGCTTCTACATTGGTTTCAGTGGGGCAGATTGTACGAGCCAAGTGTTGGAGCCACATCTGATGCAGGAAGGGTGTTCCTGCGTGGTGGCAGAGGAGTCTGTACGACACTGCCTTTTGTAACAGCACATGAAGAACTGCTCTCCTCTCAGAAGAGAAAATTCAGTGAATTCTCAGTCAATTCAGAAGACCCAGTTGTCTGAGTTACCCTTCAGAGGATGCTTAATACAAATTGATGGTGTACAAGAGCTTTTTGTCTCATCTGTTAAGTGACTTAAAAACAAGTGGCTGTTAGGACTCCTTCTGTGCTTGAGTTAACCTCCAGGGAAGAGGCCACAGAATCTTCCTGGTAAAATCTGCATCATGTCTTTAACCCTCCTGAGCCCAAAAGTGTCTTTTAAAAATCATTCACTCTTGATACAGATGATGTACATCATGATGGAACAGGCTGCCCAGGGACATGGTGACTGCCCCGACCCTGGTGTGGTGTTCAAGGCCAGGCTGGATGAGCCTTGAGCAACCTGATGTAGTGAGGAGATGTCCCTGCCCAGGGCAGGGGGTTGGGAGTGGATGATCTGTAAGGTCCATTCCAACCCTTAAATTCTATGAGTCTCTATAGACATAGTTTATTAAATCTGTGTAAACTGTAGTGTAACCACTCTGGTGATTGGTTATTCTGAGCATTAAACACACTACTAATAAAGGTGCCAGTTGTTGTCGTACCTGCACGTTGTGACCAAATAGTTGTCTGAATAACCTGAAGTGAGGACAGTCAAGGATTTGGCTAAAATGAAGTGACTAACTCAGTAGTGCACTGATCCTGCATTAAGTCAGGACAGATGGACCCTTTACCCTCACAGGATATGGGCAGGTGAGAAATTTAGGGCCCCCAAATTAATTTCCTGGTAGAATCCAAGCAATTGTGCTCTTACTTTTTGGCACTCCAGGAGTTGGTATTTTTATTAAAAGAAATGTTATGAACTCTTTGTGCAGAGTTCTCATTTTTAGACTAAATGTGCAGGAAACTTGGAGTAATAATGTGAAGTGGACACCAGGGATCTGTAATCATGCAAATGAGCACTAAAGTGTTTCGTAAAGAGGATGAGCTGCGACTTTGATCGTGTTCCAGAAGCCTCCATTGGATGCAGTCAATAACACCCAGACACCTGAGTTGGCACAGAGGTAATTCTGGTGAGAGAGGCTGGGAAACACCTTGGTGGTGCACAAAGGGAGAGAGATTGCTGAAAGGCAATCTGTAAGCTGCTGCTCTCTGCAACAATGAGCATTGCACAGCAAGAGGTTTTCACCCAGCTGAATCAACAAGTTGTAAATGAGGTGGCAAGCTAGTCAGTAGTGTGTTCTTGTCTAGCAACCATTAACTGAGTTTTTCTGCTTTTTACTTGCATTTTTTTCTCCAATGGGGCCTAAAGCTGTACCATCTTGCATGAGAGGCAGTAGAAGTTCTCTCTTCCTTGTGTTCCTGAATAGGAACTGAGTGGGGTTGTGTGTGTGTCTGTATTTGTAAGGCTGGCAGAATGTCTCCTGTACTGCTCCTCTAGCTGGAAGCCTAAAGGTGCAAGTCTCTTTCTTAGTGGCCTGGCACTAGGGCACTATGACTCTATTCAGGAAAGAGTTTATTCCTTCTTGTCTTTATCATTTTTCATTGTAACACGTATTAGAACCATTTCTTCACTGAGGCAGGAATTGGACTTCATTGAGCCTGTTGCTTGCCATTTAACAGAACTGTACTCGGTGAGTTAAAAGGGACAATACACCAAGTCCCAAGAGCAAAAATAGCACACACGGCCTAAATCAAGGAAGGGGAGTGCTCACTGCAGACAGAGAGCTGAACAAACTTTGTCTGCAAGTGGGTGTTAGTTGTTGCTAACCCATGTCTAAAGGTTACCCAGAAGATGACTGTTTCTCAGACTAAATCCTTGTGTGTGGGGACTCTCTCCAAAAGGATATATGTTCTCAGCATCATGTTTTCTTCTGAGAGAGGAGGTGCAAATGAAAACAGAATGTAATGATTCAGATGAGAAAGCTACTGTGAGAAACTTCATTTCCTAGTCCTTTTTTTTTTTTTGAAGTGGAGTCTTGTTTATGCCATACATTAATTACATCATTTGTCAGGGTGAGAACAAAGGGAATAGAATATTACTGCAAGTATGTCTGAATTGGAGCTTGTCTTCCTTTTCTTCTGCAATGACATGGTTTGGTAATGAATTATTTGGCTTTTTTTTTTTCTTGGCAGAGTCATTGTTGATAAAAATGAGGTGGATACCACTTTGAGAATAAGGCCTCTGCAGCAAAAATGTAAATATTGCAGTATGGAGTGTGTTGAAATCTCCCTCTTACCAGTCACAAGAGGGAATTGTAAATAAGAGTGAATGGGACCTACTTCAAATGTCTGTCGTTCTCCCCTTCTTCAAAATCTAACAATTAGACCAAAGGCTGCTTCAAAGTGAACATTTACATTCCAGCCCAAACTCCTGGGTGTGGAGTTCATTGCACAAGATTCTGCAGTAACCTTGGCTGTCTCGTGCTGCTTCCCTGCGCAGTGTTAGAGCATCTGTGCTGTCTGGAAGCTGCTGCTTGGAAGGCACAGAGTGACTGTAGTCTCCTCATTTTTTGATTTGTATTTAAACTTTTTTTTTCCCTTTTCACTCCTTCGGTGTTCCCTGAAGGATCCTATTTTGGTTAAAGTTGTGATTGTGTAGAGAAGAATGAACTTCAGTGACCTCTAAAATCTTTTTGTATAACCTGTGTCAGAGTGCAGTTATTGCTCCCTAAAATGTCTTACTTTTAGAGAAGTTATCCTTGCATTGCTCAGGTACATCATGATGTGTCCAAGGAGAAGACTTTTATGTGATAGAATAAGGTAAAGGAGATGGCAGAGCTAAACTGCAGATACAGTAAACAGGTGTTCAAGGACTATTTATAGAGTAATAAAGGAATAAAAGACTGAATAATAAACTCATTTAGTTCTCCACCTGAAAGTGAGTCACAGGCTACAGTGAGAAGGAAAGGTTTAGAGAGATTCGACTCACGTGCTGGAATGATACATGGTTGTGGGTTGTTCCACAGGGAGAATTGTCCCTCTCTGAGGAATCAAAGGAAAGGGGTGAATGCAGCAAAGATGAGGTGTTAAGCATGTCTGCAGATGGTGTGAGAGCTCTGGAGCTGGCTCAGGAGGCTGTGGTGTGGTGCAAACTAGTTCAGTGTCTTCATGGAGACTCTGCTGAGGAGTTCCTGCTCTTGTCATTTGCGTTTTTGGGAGAAGGAAGGTGCTGAACAGGGAGCTGAAATTCCGTGGCACGTGTTGGCTAAGAAAACTGATGGTGTAGAGCATGTGCTGAGCTGGGTTATAGCTAGCAGCATGTTACTCTGCATGTAACACTTGCTAGAAGCAAACTGTTGCAGTGCTGTGTTTCAGGCCCCCTTAAAAAAAAAATCATGGAAAGGTTTGGGTTGGGAGGAGGTTTAAAGGTCACTTGGGTCCAACCCTGCTGCAATGGGCAGAGACATCTTCAACTGATCAGATTGCTCAGAGCCCCTTCCAGCCTGACCTTGAATGTTTCCAGGGTGGGAGCATCTAACACCTTTTTGGTGGACTTGTTCCAGTGTTTTGCCACTCTTATTTCTTCCTTACATGTAGTCTAAGTTGACCCTTTTTTAGTCCTGTCACTACTGGTCCTATTATGAAGTGTGTCTCCTTTCTTATAGTCCCCCTTGAAGTACTGGAAGGCTCCATTGAGGCCTCCCCAGAGCCTTCTGTTCTCCAGGCTGAACAGCCTCACCTCTCCCAGCCAGTCCCTGCAGTTGTTCCAAGCCCTCTGGTCAAAGTGATACTGTGCAGACACTAATTACTTGTATGATTCTTCATTTTAATAAAAGAAACTATCAATTATTTCAGCTTTTGGAAAGGCACATCCTCAGACAAATGTGCAGTGTGGCACATCCACCTCATGAGGGTACTTGAAAAATTATCTTTAGTGTTAAATACATAAATTATATATGGGTATTTAAAAAAGGTAAGTAAATGTTGTTTGTCTGTCCTATCATCTGTCTTACCTGAATTAATCTCTGCTTGCTGTCCCATGGGTGTGGTGCCTTTTCTAGGAGCCTCTTGCAAGATTCCTTCTGGAAGACAGAACTGCTGGTAGAATTTTACAGAGGTGGTTTATTGAACATGGCAGATACTAAGCAAGCTTGAAATTCTTCTACATAAATACTGACTGACTCTGATATAATATCTTTTTCAAATACTGGAACATGCTGTGTTCCCAAGCTGTTTTATAGTAGCTGGTTATGCCACTGCTTATGAGTGCCTAATCTAGAGTTACATTATTAAGTATCTTTAAAAAGCTCAAAGTATAATTTAACTCAGCTAGAAGACTGTGCTTCATATTGCTGAATAGATGGATGAAACTTTAAATGTGACATGACTGGTGTAGCTGTAAGGGTCAGGGTAAGTTCTTCTGTTGCATTTTGTTCTTAGCTTCAGGGGAGTTGTTAGCTGTTGCTGGGCTTTTTTCCTACATGGATTTCAGTGCCAGGCACTTGAGCTGACCTTCAGAAAGAGCATGAGTGCACTGCATTGTGATGGAGAGCTTGGAAATAAAGATTAGTAAGGGCACCATGTGCTGGGTTTGACCTGCAGCCTGTCTGGGGAGGAGAAGAGTATGGCCATGGACCACCCAGTTATGAAGTGCACTTCAAAGTGCTGCTTTATTTGAGTATCCAAATGAGGGCAGGTACAGAAAAAAGGGATCATTGTTCTGCTTGTAGAGGAGGCTGCTGAGCAGCCAGGCCATAGTCTTGAAGAGTAAAACTGTATCCACATCAGGTCTTTTTCCACAGTCTCACTAAATGCTGTCGAGAAGTACAGGAACTGCTAGTATAAATGCCTACAAATCCTAACCTGTGCCAAGTCTTACTCTTGATTTATGCAACCCTGAGAGCTGGAGTGTGCTTTAATATTGCTAGAATGGAGTACAGCCTGTGTCCCCATCTCAGACCATGGACATGCAGGGAGTCTTTAAACCATGAAGGTAGAGTGGAAGAATTAAAATGCGTAGTGTTAGTCAGTGTGGAAAAGTGTTCTGCGTGTCCTTTGCTTGAAGAAAAGGATGTTTTACATTAGTGGACTGAATTTTATGGATGGATAGACTTTTCCCCCAGCTACACTCAAAGCTGCTGTCACTTGGAAGAAGATGGAGACCTGAGCCTGTTTTCTCTGTTATACAGGTTATGTTCATTAAGTCTTGTTAAAATGCTGTGGATCAAGTCCACTTGACATCTAGACATAATCTTACAGAAGCTGGTAAAGCTATTTCTGGTTGTGGGGAAAGGAAGAAAAAGTGGCAGGTGTTTTTTTGTGCTTTGTGTTTTGATGAGAGGAAACTGTAAGCACAAGAAATTTAAATGGAAATGTAAACCAAATGAAAACAGAGGCATTAAAGAAATCTGAGTAACTTGAGTGTTAGTTCATATTTTAAGAACCTTGGGGTTAGTATTTTTTGAAATATCAACTTCTGCTTTTTGTTACAGGTTACATCCTAAGTGTTGTGCTCCTAACTTTACCAAGGCAACACCTGGTTCAGCTTTACCTGTACTTTTTGACTGCACTGCTGCTTTATGCTGGGCACCAAATTTCCAGGTAAGAATAAATGGATGAATTTTGTTGGCTTGGTTTGGGAAATAGAAAAAATAACTGGTATATTTTTAATATCTTCTGTAAATGGAATAAGTTTGGGTTTGTGGAGGCCTTTTTTTAATATGTCAGACACCTAAATATATCTTGCTCTTTGTCTTGGAAAAGTTTACGGAGTTAAATATGCAGTCAAGTAGCTCTTTCAAGTCATTGAGAATACACCAGAAATTTTGAGTGACTTTTCTGTGGAGTGTAATGTCCACTAATCTGAGGCGAGAAAGTACTTACCACAAGACTCTGATGTAATAATCTGAGTTACTCGATGGCTCAGCTAACATGCTTTCAGCACTGAGGTGTTTCACAAAGCAGACAGGATGTTACTTGCAGGTTCCTGGCACCTAGGATGGGAGAGCAAGGAGTGATTTGGGAGATGGTAAAAGCAAAGTAATAGTGGAATTTATTCTTAGATTTGTCCTTGTGTAATATATTTGACAATGGAAACAGGCAGGTGTTAATGCAGAGTGCGAGGAGAACTCCGAGTCGGACAAGACAAAGTCGACTATGTTTGTTTGGACTCAGTTAAATGTGCTGAAAGCCAATGTAAACTCCCATACTGACATGATGTTTAATTGGAACCAAACCAGTGCCATCCCATCAAAGACTTTACAGGAGAAGTTTTGAAAATGTAGACTTGATCCTGACTTATTTTGGTGCGTACTGATGGGGAACATTTAAAAATGTGCTTTCAATTGATTTAAGGGAAGTGATAGTTACGTTATTTCTGCATCAAAATTTTTGTTTCAAAGCATTTGCTGGAATGTGTCCTGCTCAGTGTGCTGCAGTTCAGGGGGAGTGTTAATGAAGGTTTTGTGGTGACTTGACATGTCGCTGTTGTGGCTGTCAGAGCTGCAGTTAATGATTTCCTGAAAGGATGAGTGTACAAGAGAGGAATTATGGCCTCTTACTGGCTCAGTAGGGAGGAAAGAGGGTTTTTTATCATCCTCAGGGGAGTCCTGAGTTATTATAGATAGAATTTGTGGGTGTTTCTTTTAGAGCTGAAGGCTTACATACTAGGAAAAAAACCCAACTAAACATTATTTAAGAACTTGTGTTGAAATAAAAGTAAAGCTAGTGTTAAATGCCCATCAGACACAGAGCTTTGGTCCAGAACATTTACAGCTAGAGATGCTTATGCCATTCTGGGTCTTTAAATTTTCCAGAAGAAAGGGAGATCGTAGGATTTTGGGTGATACATTAAGGGATAGCACTGGGTTTGCTTTTAATCCCTTTCTTGTGTTTCTGTGTATAACAGGAATTCTGACTTCTGTTGCTTTATGAGGGTTGAGGCTTTACAGGCTTCACTGTAACCTGTTAGCTAACTACTGCTCAGTGTTCATACTAAGCTTTCTCTATTTGATGCTTCTGGAGTGAGTTAATAAAGCCTTTAATTAAATCTTATGTCAACTGGCACAAAAAAATATTTAATTAAAAGATGTCTTGGATTCGAGTAGTCCTGCAGTATTCCCGAGGTATTTTGCAAAGCAAATGTAGTTGCTGACACTTTGGAGTGAGCTTACCCATTCCCTAGACGTGAGGCTGATACAGTTTGGAAGGAAGCACAGTGCAGAGGGTTCTCAGGAGCAGCTTCTGTGTGATCATAGAATCATATGTGGGGAGTGACACTTGCATCAGCTTTACAAAGGGATTTTTGAATCCCATTAGTTTTCATGTTGAAAACAGTAAAGTGAAACAGACAAATCTGTTGGTGGAGCCATTCCTTTTATTTCCAAAGCTATCTCGTTCCAGCTGATGTTTCTGTTTAGCAGCCTGATCATAACACACGCAGTAGTCATGTGTGAAAACTGTTCCTTAGTGGATTTTCTTATTAATTCTGCTTAGAGCTGAAAACTTCCAGTGACTTCCTTGCATGCACTGCCAGTTGGGATGCTATTTAAGACCAATGAAGAGGTCTCATATTGAGGCCAGTTTGGTTAGTGCAAATTATAGAACAAGACGAGAATCAGCTGGCACTTGTGACTCTGCAGTGTCCTGGAAATTCTGAGCTGTTGAAAGACTTCAGCTTTCAGTGCTTTTTTTCCACCCCAGAAATAGCTTGCAGTTCATCTGCAAGTCTGGGAATAAGATCATCTGAATTTTGTAGTTAAGCTCTGACTTCAGACTTCCAGGTCTGTGTGACCTTGACAAGTCACTTGATTTATTAAATGTTTGTTGCCTTGCCTGCAGAACTGAGAATTACCTTGATGTGTAAAGATTGATTAGTGGTATTTGTGAATGCTTCAAGCATCCAAAAAGATGCTGCATTTGTATGGAGCATGTTAACCTGGCAATTTGGGTGGAAATAACATACCATCTGTTTATGGAAAAAAGAGAAGTCAGCCTTAAAAAACCAAAATCGTTGTTAAAGAAATTTCTCTGCCATTGGTTTCCCATGGCAGGGTCTCCAATTCCAGGAAAAATTAGTTGAATAATTGAGTGGCACAGCAATAGGAGCAGCTTGAGCTGGGTGTCTCCAGCCAGAGACCCAGAGCACACAGATCCCTGGGCCCAGGTCTATGTACCTGTTCTTCACACGCTA
>NW_008665085.1:0-1504 GCF_000695815.1 Acanthisitta chloris | reverse complement strand
TCCTCCCCCTCCATTCCTGGACAGCCATAGCCTTTGGGAATTTTGGGGATTGGATTTTGGGATTTTCAGTGGTTTGGATTCTTCCTAACCTATTTTATTCCTGTTTTCCAGAGTTAAGCAAATCCATTAGCCTGGACCTGCCTGAGAGTGAACGACTGTACAGGCTGCTGATCTCCAGCTTCCAAGTAAATCCCTTTGCTATTTTTTTTTTTTTATGGAATGAATCATTTTGCCTTTTCCCCTCCAAATATCCCTTGGAATTGTGTCACTGACTCAGGAAACACGAGTGGAGGGGAATGAGAATTCCTTTCTCCTCCCCCAGACTTTGCAGCCTCACTCAGGAAAGGGGTTTAAAATAGCTGATTTTTTTTTTCCCTCCCTTTTTTTCTTAGCTAACACCTTGTTTTCCCTCTTTTCCTCAGTTTACTGCCCGGAAATTGGAATGTGTCCTGAAGGAGACAGATAGATTCAACCCTGAGGTGTTTGCTGCCAAGGGTGAGGTTGGATTGATGGAGCAGGGATAGGGATTATTCCCTGGGATCCCCTGGAAATGAACATTCCCTAACTCCTGGGAGGGCTGGCTGTCCCAAAACTTTGGGAATGACCCTAAAGCCAAGAGGGACCAGAGGGATGAATTATCCCTTCCTTTTTTCCCTGTCAAACGGGTCTGATGAACAACTGGAACACCTGAGGAGGAGGAGCAGAGCAGGACTTGGGGAATTTCTCCGTGTTCCTGGTTTTCCAGAACCTTTTTTCAGCTGGATTTTTTTTTCCTTCCCTACCAGTGCACTCCAAGTCAGAGGAACTGGAGCAATTGCTGCAGAAGCTGCACCAGGATGGGACACTCCAGGGTTGTGTGGAGGATCCCACTGGGTGAGGATGTGATCCCAGCTTGGATTTTAGGGAAAATTCCCTCAAAAAGGAGTTTTCCAGCCCTGGCTGAGCAGGGCAGGGAGGAATCTCCATCCCTGGAAGTGTCCAAGGCCACGTGGATGTGGCACTTGGGAACGTGTTCGGTGGTGGCCTTGGGAATGGTTGGATTGGATGGTTTCCAAGGCTTTTCCAACCTCACCAATTCCATGGTTTGGGTTGGTTTAACATGTTTATGAGCTGTTTTCCACCCTGGAAGTTTTCCAGACTGGGTGGGATGGAGTTTGGAGTCAGCTGGGCTATGGGATGTGTCCCTGCCCTGAGCAGGGATTGGGATGGGATCACCTTTAAGGCCTTTTTCAACCCAACCCATTCCAGGATTTTATTTTCCCATCTTTCCTTTCCCCAATTCCCAGAGATTGACCCCATTCCCTACTGCTGGGAATGTTGGGAATGATGTCCCAACACTGTTCCTGTGCTTTAGAACTTCCCAGGATTCGGTTCTGGATGAATCTGTGGCCCAGGTGAAGCAGCACATTGCCAGGTGAGACTTCCCAGGGGAATTCTGGGGGGGTTTTCCTGGAGTTTGGAAGGAATGTTGGGCATGCCTGGATCCAGAGGGAACACCTGGGCA
>NW_008665084.1:0-814 GCF_000695815.1 Acanthisitta chloris | reverse complement strand
CCCAAAAACCAACTGAGGAGCCCCAAACCACGTGGAGATCCTCAAAAACCAACTGAGGAGCCACCAACTGAGCTGGAGATCCTCAAAACCAACTGAGGAGACCCAAAACCAACTGAGGAGACCCAAAACCACCTGGGGAGACCCAAAACCAACTGAGGAGGCCCAAAAACCAACTGAGGAGCCCCAAAACCAACTGGGGAGACCCAAAACCAACTGAGGAGCCCAAAAACCAACTGAGGAGCCCCAAAACCACCTGGAGATCCTCAAAAACCAACTGAGGAGGCCCAAAAACCAACTGAAGAGCCCCAAAACCAACTGGAGACCCGAAAAAGAGCCCAGAAACCCAATGAAACACCTTAAAAAAACAAACCACCACAAAAATCCCTCGGGAGAGCCCAGAACCCCTTGAAGAACCTCAAGAAACCTCAAAAATCCTCGAGGAAACTCCGTAAAACTCCTGAAAAAGCCCCAAAACATCTCGAGGAACCCCAAAAAAATATTCTAGACCTCCCTCAAGACCCAAGACAGACCCCCCAAACACGGCAGGGACCGTGCCGGACACGCCCCAACGTCACGTCTACCGTTGACGTGAGCCTCCAACGCCCCTTGCATCCTCTTCTGAGCGATGTTGGGGCGGATGTAGAGATCCTTCAGCTTGGGGTTGCTCCTGTTGAGGTTGATGACCAACGAGTCTTGCTTGACGATACCCTGGAAAACGAACCCACGGCCACGGTTCAACCCCCGGCGACGCGGCGTCTCCTCGGCCTACCCCGGGACGTCCCCGTTACCCTCACCTCCTTCTCCTTCTCCTCGG
>NW_008665083.1:25689-31690 GCF_000695815.1 Acanthisitta chloris | reverse complement strand
AGCCCCGGGCGGGGCGAGCGCGGCCTCCGCCGGGAGCCTGACCCGGTCCGCGTTCGGTCCCGTGAGCTGCGCATGTGGTTGTGGCGCTTCTCTGGACTTCCAGGTGCCAACCTGTGCCCCTGCTTAGGCCACGTAAGCCTTCTGGCCATGGGCTGTGTGCGATCCCTCCAGTTCGCTTTATTTGCCCTTACAAACTCTGGGCATGGCTGAGAGGGTGGGAGGCTGTGGCACGTGGGCGAAACGAATGGTGTGACTGAAGAAGGAAAGCCCATTAGCCTGGCTTTGAGATGAGAGGAAACGGAAGGTAAACGTCTAATGTGTTGCCTCTTCCAGACACACCTCAGATCATTGCTGTTAGAGAAATTTGTTCTGTTTTGAGACAGTGTGCTTCAGACAGGGAAATTGCTGCAAAACGACTCGTATGTGTTCCTGACAAGTGTATTTCATGACCTGAATTCAGAGCAGTGAAATTTCAGTCTTTGCTTCCATATGAATTTGTATAATCCCCCACTGTCCGTAGAATCAAGAGGTGTCTAACTATCTGTGTATCTTCCTTGGGGGTCCCAAAACGCTTGCTGAGCATTTTCAAATAAAGATGTTGTTTTCTGCCACTGTCCACCTCAAGCTTTGCTGATTGTTTGTTGTTTTATTAAAAGTGGGTACCCAAAAAAACTTTTCCCAGAATGATTGTTTAAAGTTTGCTCTTCAGATACGGTTCATGAAACAAATTGCATTGTCATTCTCAAAAAGGTCAATTAAGAAGAGTAGATCAAAGTCTTGAGAAAAGAGGTGTATGTGAGGAGTGATTGACTTCTTAGCAAAACCCATTCCCGCAGTATGTTCATCCAGGTTTTTTTTTTGGTTTAAGGCTATGGTGTTTTGGAAGCTGCAATCAGGAGATTTCATGGCTTAGCCTGTATATTCCAACTCATACAACCTGTCTTTGTTTGTAGCGCATGATAAACCTCTCAGAGCTCACCCCTTACATTCTGTGCTCCATCTGCAAGGGTTACTTCATCGATGCCACAACCATTACAGAATGTCTGCACACCTGTAAGTATCAGTGTTGTCAGTCTGAGTTTAGTTGCAAACTCAAACCAGATCAGCTTCTGAGATGCTCTGGGTTCACAGAGATAATTCTCTGAAGTGAATGTGTGTTGTGTTTATTCTGTTCCTTAAGGAAAATATATTTGTGCACATTTTAAGCACCAGAAAATCATGAAATCAATCAATCAAAGTCAGCTTTCGAGGGCAAGAGGGAAGAATATGTAGGAAAAGCCCAAGTAAGGCAAAAATAGAGCTACTACATACATTTTCTTAGTTTTTTTTAAGGTAGACTCTAGGAATTTGAGTGTCTAACTGAGTAAGGAAAGTTGAGTGGCTCTGCTTATATTGGACTAGAGAGTTTCCTCAACTGTTGCTGCCGTGAGCCTGCAAATTCACAAAACTCCCTCAGTGCCTGTGTGGAAGTACCAGTTCAGATACAGAAACGGGCTGCACCCATGGGACAGTTTGTCTGTAATCTGAAGAACAGAAATAGATAGGTAATAAAAAAACTGATTTCCATGTGCTTTTCTTGTTATTCTTCCCCTCAATCCTAGTGCTAACAGTTTTTCCATTGTTAACAGAACTGTTTTCTCTCAAAACTAATGAAATCCTTTCTGTTAAGGCTCTTTCAGCCACATCCATGTTTCTACCTGAATCCAAAAGTCTTGGTTTCCTAGCCCTCCCAACTACTCACACTACATAGAGGGAAAACTCTTTTTCTTTTTTTTTTTCCCCCTGTTCTGGGGCACTGCTTCTTCATTTACTATAGACCACATAGTACTCTGCACAGTTTGTAACTTAAGAAAAAGCACAGCTACTACAAAGGACAGCATAACTTGCAAGTGAAACTATGGTGGTCAGTTAGAGGTTTCCTGGAAAATGTTGTAGATAGTGCATTCAGGCTGATAGAGAGCTGATTTGATAGAAGTTATTTATTCTGGGTATTTCCACTCTTTAGCTTTCCTTCCAAATTTAAGTAGATGTAAAATTCAATGAAAATGGCAGAGTTATGATTTATCTTGTTTGTACTGAGACTGTTTGTACGGTGTAGAGTGCTTTTCAGCAGTCAGTGTTCTGTTGTCTTGGCTGTACTCATGTTCTAGGCAACACAATTATAATACTGAACACTCACCTCTGCATCAGTTGGATTAGGAGTGTTCAGTGACTTCATTATGTGTCTGACAAGTTTTGTTTGGGACATCTGGGTGTAATTGCTGCTCTTGCTCAAACAGATGGCACTGTACAATGGACATGTGACTCCTATGGGGTTTCCTTTCTTTACAGTTTGTAAAAGCTGCATCGTGAGACACTTCTACTATAGCAACAGGTGTCCAAAATGCAATATTGTTGTTCATCAAACACAACCCCTTTACAATATCAGGTAATGAGTTCGTGTCATTTTTATAGTTTTGCTTTTTGATGTTTTGTTTTACAGGGTTGCAGTGCTTTCCTATTTCAAATGTAGGAACAATTACAAGAAACACATTGTATTCTTTCTTCAAATAAATTTCATCTTGATGATTAAGATAAAAATATGCAATTAATTGTTTTATATAATTTGTATCCGTTTGTAGGATTTGTTACCTCTACCCTGGGTACTTTTAGGTATTTGCTCAGTGTTACAGGTGATGTGAGCTCTTAATTCTTTACTGTGATTTCCTTTGAGTTAAAGTTTTTTGGCATGGTATACTTGTTAGCTCTGAAACTTGAGTTGTTGTTTCTTGAGCTGTTCATGAAGGGTGGTGATTTAAACTTTGCATGGCTTTTGTTGGAGCTCTGCTGGCAGGGCATGTATTTAGAGCTGTGGAGTTGCTGCTCTCACCCTTCTCTTTTAGGTACATTACATTTTAATGTTGTATTTGACATCTTTGTTACAGTTTATTGAAATCATTTTGTGTTGCACCAAAGACACTTTCTTTTCTTTTCTACTCTTTCACAGACTGGACCGACAGCTGCAAGATATAGTCTATAAATTAGTTGTCAATCTGGAGGAAAGTAAGTGCCTTTCATTATTTTTTTTTCCATCTAGAGACTGAAAAGACTGAACAGAAACCAGAGTAATTCATAGCCCTGTTTCTTCTCTGGACTCTTTAAAATAGTTTTACAGTGTTTGGTTATAAATCTTAATGAATTAGCTGTGACACCTGGCATCTTTCTGGCTGCTAAATGCTATTATGGATAGCAGTTTGTACCCTGTCTGTGGAACAGGTGTCACTGTGTCCAGATAAATGTCCAGATAATATTTCATAGTGGTGCCTCTCATTTTTGTGGAAGTATATCGTATCATTCTGTGTAACGAGTTTACTTGGCTCAGCTGAAGAAAAGTTGCTAAGACTGATTCTCTCAAATGCTTTTATTTTTTCCTCAGTGCCACATAGATTTTTCCGATTTTAGATGTGTTCACTGTCTCATCTCATTTACCTTTAACTTTGGGAGCCAATGAATCTCCCTAGTCCATCTGGGTGGCCTGAGTGAAATATACAATGTAGTGGATATGTGTGGACTATAGATGGGGTATAATTTTATACCATGAACATATATATGTTTCAATAAATATACTATAGTGTAAAAATACCATGTTCTACATGAGCATGACATATACATGAACATGGTGTAATGATCCCATGTCATGAGTCATGACAGCCAGAAGGATCCTAATATTTGCAGCTTTTTCAGTATGATTTATGGCCAGTTTCTCTGATTTCTTCCCAGCTTTTACTAACAAACTTTTAGTCTGGATATCTTAAGTGTCTCAGTCTCATATGGAATGCTAATGATGGTGAAGGTCAGTAGGAGCTTGGAAAGTCTTTACTGCTCTTACCATTAGAAATTACATGGATATTCTCAGCATCTGAAATAACATTTCCATCTGCTTTGTATTTCAGGAGAGAAAAAACAAATGCATGACTTCTATAAAGAAAGAGGCTTAGAAGTGCCCAAGCCAGGTGAGCTGTCATCACTTTAGGGGACACTGTTTGGGAAATATGTACTATATAGTTTATTCTTAAGGGCTTTCCTAAAAACATTAGCTCATGTCTGAAGAGCATGTGTGGTATTGTAAGTATGAGATTTGTGATTATCTCATTTCTATAACTTGTCACAGATCTCAGATTATAAAAATAGATGGAATTGGCAACACTTAAACCCAAATCATGGCTGGATTTTTGTAAATAATATGTTTTGACTACAGTCAGGAAATATATATCTAAAATGTGCATTAATTTTAATTTCTGGCCTTTAATAAATAATAGACATTATAAAGGTGTAAAAATAAGAACTTCAAAGTTTGCTCACAGATGAGGGATTATTGTAATTATTTTGTGTCATGCTGTCAAACAAACACACAGCTCTTTGGAATAGTGCCATGCTGAAAGCTACTAAAATGCTGGTTCAGATACACAGCACAGAATGTGGGAAGAGCTGATTTAGTACAAAACACACAGGCTGAATTGCATGGACTTTTTTCCTTGATGAGCTCTTCTGTTTTGCTTGGTGCATGTTAGCATCTTGTGCTGCTTTTATTTCAAGTTGTCTTTGCATTTTGGCTATTTGAATGTTTTAGCTGTCCCACAACCAGTTCCAACCAGCAGAGGAAGACCTCGAAAAGTTCTGGGCTCAGCATTCCGGGTCCCACCAGAGCTTGACATCTCCATACTTCTGGAGTTTATTGGGTGAGTTGTGGGCAAGTGTAAGAGCAACTGGCTGACATGAGGGTGCTGCTCGTGCATGTTGGACCATTAACTGGCTTTTCTATGTTTGTTTCTTGGATCATGATAGTTTTACTTGACTCTGTCTGATACCTGGTACATAT
This sequence comes from Acanthisitta chloris, assembly GCF_000695815.1. Lineage (NCBI taxonomy): Eukaryota > Metazoa > Chordata > Aves > Passeriformes > Acanthisittidae > Acanthisitta > Acanthisitta chloris. Next base: position 26,832 of record NW_008665083.1, on the reverse strand, counting down.
TTCAAGATGGAGCTACTCAGTCACAGTAACTTGCAGTGCCATAATGTGTGCTCTGCACAAGTGCTACATTTGTTTGCTATAATAGTCAGTTTATAGTGGTATTTGATTTTTACCTCTTCCAGTGCAATGAAATACTGCACTTTCTCTTCTCTCATATGTACACACTTGCTAATGTAATGCAAGAGGAATGAAATGTCATGGATTGGGCTTTACTAGTTGAGAAATGTACACATTGCACTACAAGGAGGAGTTGTGGAGCAGAGATGATCAATGCTGCACAAATTGATGGATCTCGGTTGAAGCCAGCTGGGAATTTGGTCATTTGCCACCTTTGCTGTGTATTTCACATTCCAGAGAAACCTGCTGCTTTCTTGAGTTCCTAGATAGCATTAGCATTAGCACTGTCATATAAATAGTCTGGAAAGCCAACAGCTGGCCCAGAGAGCCTCTTTGGTGGTTGGGTGTGTTCTGTCAGTAACTTCTTAGGTACTGTCGGTAAGTTCCATGTATAAAGACCATGAAATATAAATTTTTAAGCAGCAGTAGTGTGACTTACTCCTATTAAAATTAATGTTATGTAGTGTTTAAAAATGGTTTTAGGCTATGTTGGTTTTTATTCCCGTTTCACACAGACAAACCTTGGAGTCATAAACAGCTGAATTCATAAGAAAAATGGAGCAGAAAAAAAGGGTTAGGAGGAAAAGATACATAAATTCAGTCTAGTATTATTTCATCTATTGCAGTTTAATGAAAGGAAGAGCCCGAGTTGGGAAAATAAATTTGATATGCTTCATAAATCATTAAGCCATTGATTCATAAATCAATGAGTCACTTATAATAAAGAGCTCAAGGATATTAATAACTGTTCACCTTAGCAATATTGGCTGTGTTTATTCTTCTCTTTTTTTTTTTCTTTCAGAGCTAATGAAGGCACAGGGAATTTCAAGGTACAGATGTGATTTGAATTTTTCTCTCATTTGTCCTTCTTTCTGCTTTGTTGTTTATCCTGTCTGGTTTGGACCACACAAAGCATAGGGCAGTTGTGACATCCCTCCCTTAAGGAAGTAGATGTCAAACTCTATATATGAAGGGTTTTCAACCTTCCTTTTTTTAAGTGGGGATGGGGCAGTAGAGAACATGCTG
>NW_008665083.1:17586-25662 GCF_000695815.1 Acanthisitta chloris | reverse complement strand
GCAGGCCTAGATTCAGCATCATCAAGCTTGCAGCAGCATGGTTCTCTAGATCGGGTCAGACTATTATTTTTAGCTCTTGCAAATGAATAAATCAGACTATTGTTGCAGAACCACAGTTATCATGGATACATATTTACATGCATGATTGAATTCAAGGGTAGTCCATGACGCTCAGACTCTTCATTCCCTTTGAAAGAATATGATGAACCTGAGTAGTAGATCACAGCTGTTGAGAAGTCAACGTAAAAATCCAATTAATTGACACAAAAGGTAATCCATTAATCATGCTGAGTACAGTCATCTACTCTGCCTTTGTGCCCCTGCACGTAGCTGCCCATATCACCACTCAGCTGTTTAAAATTTAATCCATAGAAGAGAAACCCATTACAGTTTTTGAGGCTGGCATAACAAATGTCACAGTCCTTGCTGGGGAAGTATTTAGAAATGATGCAAAAAGATTTCAGACCAGTCATGCCTTTGTGTTCTGCTATAGTGTATTTTAATTGATTCCAAAATGATCCATACTCCTTCTAGAATACTAAAGAACTTAAGCTCTTTGCATTATAAAATTACATGGTTTAATTATCTGAATCATGTTTGGTACACAAGCCTGATTTGGGGAAAGTAAGGAAGTTTTCATGTGCTTCAGATGAGTAAATGCTTGTGTGGGGAGAAGTTCTTAAAATGCTGTTTAATAGTGATTTCTTTAATTAGAATTAATGACAAATATCAGTGTCTGGTACTTCAGTTATGAAATAGGACTGAAGTCAGTAGCTGGTTATTTTTTACATGTTTTAAACAGCAGGAAGTTTGAACCTGAGTCTTAATACAGATTTAGTCCTTTCCCTATGAGGTAATCTGCAAGTAAATCAGAGAAGAGTCCAAAAATTTAGGCTGTCTCCCTGTGCTATTGGGCTGTCACTAGGGTTTGGAGTTTATGAGGGATGAGGGCTGAAAATGTACATTGTCTTAGAATCTTTATGTATTCTTTGCAGCCTTTGGAAAAGAAGTTTGTGCGTGTTTCTGGGGAGGCAACAATTGGACACGTGGAGAAATTCCTCAGAAGAAAAATGGACCTGGACCCTGCTTGTCAGGTATGGCATGTCTAGTGGCACTTACAAGTTCCCTGTGATCAGTGTCATGCCTGTGCTTCAGACAGACGTTTCCATCATTCATTAGATTCTAGAAGTACTGTTAGGGTTTTAGAATGCAGGAAGAATTGCAAAATTAGTTGTTTGGAATGCTGTGATCTGCAAGGAGCAACTGTCCTAGCTCACTGGCAACCTGTTTAAATTTTCATCATACTTTATTTATTGGATAGAGTTTCTAAAGTGCCATGTAAGATTTCAGGTGATGAAGTTCAAAACCAAGAGATACTTGGTTCCAAGGTAAAACTGGACCGGAGGGTGGGAATATGGGAGCATATGAAGGCGGAGACAGCAGGAGCTGGATAACAGTAAAATCTAAGTGAATGCGAACAAGGGCTAAGAAAGAATGATACTGTGGGTGGATGTGTTGAAATGAAAGGTATGAATGCAAATGTAGGCACTTTCTTCCAAGTGAGAATTCAAAGGAGCAGAATATGGTACAAAAGAATTTAACTTCATCTGTCTCAACCATTTTGAGAGGAATGGCATATCAAAACCAGTTTTCAATTCTTTAGAGTATTTCAGTAGCCATTCAGTTGAGAAAGTGCAGGAGTTCCATAGTGTGCAACTTATTCTTAAAGCTGGCAATTACTGGAAAGTCCAGGGGATATGAATGTGAATAGGCAAATGGTGAAGTTAAGTGCTGAGTTTGGAGTTAAGGCTATCTTCCTTCAGCAGTGACTGTCTGAGACAATGGAGCATGGCTGTGTGCCTAATTCATGAGTATTTGTTCATGCTGCTTACCTTTTCAGTGGTGACGAAGTCAGATATAAATTATTCATCATGCTGAGGAAGTAATGTGTTTTCATTTGCTGGTTTCCTTTCAGGGAGAGTCTCTGTAGCTTTCAGGTGGTAGTGACTTGATATATTGCACAGATAAAGGTATCCTCAAAATAAGGCTAGAAAACGTCCTGCATGAATCAAGTTGTGGTTTATTTGAAGGGAAGGAATTGTTTTGTTTGTTTGGATTTTCTTAAGTAATGCATCAGAATCTCAGTTTTCAGGAACACTGAGCATCTGTCATGGGAGCAGCAGGTATCCATCTTTCAAAATCGAGCTGGGCCTGTGTGTTGGATATCTTTGAGATTTTGCAATCTTGAGGTCATCTGTTAGAGATAACTGGAGAATTTTCCCCCTGTTAGTTACTTCCCATTTGGTCTTTGCCAGACAGATACGATCCCCTGTCAGTGAGTAAATGTTACTGCATATTAAAAGCTGATGGTTTCATAGAATTCCTGGCTCAAGGTGTTGCTTGGTGCTGACCCAGTCACTGTTCTGCTAGTATCTAGTTTGCCATTCTGGAGTAAAGTTCAGTCATTGGCTAGTTCTAATCTCTTGGTCTTTTCTGTGGCCAAGTGATAGAAGGGATGTTACCCATTCTCTCCTTAACTGCTGACTGTGCTTGACCTCTTGGACTTAATTTGTTCGTGTGGAGTATTAGCCAATATTTGCCCTTCACTGCCCTGCACAAGTGAGATTACTGAAAATTTGAAATAAGCCAGCTGGCTTGTGTGTGAGCCATACATAAAAGTCTGAAAAGCAGTTTTGAAGCCACTGCCTTTGTTCTTTTCTTCCTAGTCTGAGACTTCAAATTATGTTCAGACTTCTGTATTTGAGTTTGCAAATGGATTATAATTCAAATTTCCTAGTTTATCTGAAGGTTAAGGCCTCATTTATTTTTATCTATTGCTTGATCTGGTGGACTGTAGTTTATTCCTCCTGGTGCTTTGTTTTGATCTCTGTGCTTTGGGCAATGATTAATTTTCTGTATGTGTTTATGTATCCTTCTAATTACAAGGTCTCGAATATTCTTGCTGGAATTTGTTGGGAGAGGGTGAAAATAGTTTTTGAGAAGATGGAATTGCTAGTAATAGCTAAGTAACATTTAATGTGAGTTGAATACAGGCTATGGTGTTTGGAATCCATTAGGTTCTTGTCTTGGACATCTGATGCAGAAGTTTTCTTTAAAATGTGATTTCCTTTGAGGTCACCCTGCAGCAGCAGCAGCAGCAGCGGCAGCATTCCCTCTTGCTGCTCCTTCTGTAAGGATGACAGAGACTGCAGAAAGACTTGCGGCTCAGCTGCTCTGAATGAGTTAATGAGCTTAAGGAATAGAAATGTTCCATAACCAGATGTGTACTCCTGAAAGTGTATGTGAACTGCAGCCTGGGGGAAGATTGGAAAAAAGAAGTCTGTGCTCATCCAGTGAAATTGTTAGGCAGTTTATTTATGCCAGTCTTAGACCCTGGAATAGAAGTATCCAGTACCTCTGGAAAGTAAATAGCAGCTAGAGGAAATGGAAAGCCTTGACAATGTTTTGAATAACCAGCCCAAATACTCATGTCAGTCTCTAAAGCTTTGCGTTTTCCTTGCCCTTCCCTGGATAGTATGGGTTGGCATAGAAACTATTGATTGAGGTTTACTGTTTTCTGGGCCAAATTCTCCCTTGGGATGAATTTTGTGTGGTGTCCCTTACATGAACCTTTTCTGGTTTTATTTCTGTGTTATAGTGAGTATGAATTTATAATTGTCTGTTACTGTGGCTTTTAGAGAAATAACTAATAGTTATTTCGTACGTACGACCTCAAGTAAAGACATGGCATAATGGAAAACCTTCTTCAGTTGAATGAGAATTGTAACAGAATTGCCTGAGTTCAGCAGCAACACCTTTGTGCCTCCTTTAGCAAAAGGTCAAGCTGGATTTATGATTGTCTCACAGGTGATCAGTACTAGCTGATTTCAATTTCACCAGTTAGTCAAAATTTTAGTAAATTCATAGCATTTGTGTTGATGCCTCTTTTGAGTGGAACATACTCATTCCTGTATGGCACAAGGATTCCTCTGGGACACATTTCATAATGGATTTTCACACTGAACTGGGATTTCTTTCATTGTATGTTTTATTCTCTTGTCCTTATAGAATGAATTAGCGTAACAGGTAGCAGGCAGAATTTCAGGCTTTGTTCCTGGAGTTAGCAGGTTAGGCATTTGGTATTCAGAACACTCTAATATGGTAAATGAGAAACTCTTTTCAATTTATTCTTAGGCACTGGCTCTTTAATGAGCACCATTTGGAACTGTCAGCAGTGGGATACTTTCAAAGCAGCATTCTAATTCTGTTTGAAAGATTGTCAGCAGCTGTGACTATCTGTTTGCATCCTATATTGATCAAACAGATTAGATTTTCTATAAATATGTAAAATACATATGTATATATGTTTCAGTGACAGCAGGATTGAGTCTTCAGTGCCTTATGGCATAAAAATTCTAAAAGTAAGCTTATAAAGCAAATGTAATCAAACTCATGTATCACTGGAAAGATAAGTAGACGTGTCTGTCTCCCTGCAGTAATAACTGTAGAGGCTAGGAGGCATGGAAGCATAAATAACTGTAGCCAGTTTTCAAAAAGAAATAGATTTCTTTCAGGTGCTGTGTTAAATACATCAAATGTTGATGTTAAATATATACCTGTGTGTATACGTGGATCAATATCTAATCAGTATTTAGTGTTACATCCAGATCGGTTTTTACTTGCTGGTTTCCTGCAAGAAGCTAAGAGCAGAAGTAATACCAAGTAGTTTACATCTTCTGCACATTAAAAATCAACTTAACATGATGAGAGTGTTCTACATTGTTCTCATACACTACAGATGGAGAAGGAAATTAGCTGTTTTGAGCCTCTGAGGAGTTCCTGGGCCTCCAACCAATGCAGTTTACCAGCATAAGGCATAAATCTAGCTCAGTCTTCGCATGAAGAACACGAGACGTAGTGGGTCAGCATGCAGAGGAACATAAATCCAGAGGAATTGGGTAGCTGCAGCACAGAGTGCATCCTGTGGTGGAAAAAGTGGCTGTGTAAGAGAATACGTCATGATATTGCAGTATGTTCCCCGACTGCTGCAGGGGCAGAGCTTAGTCAGTTTGCTTGCAGAAAGGTGTGGGACAGCTCATTGTCAGTGCTTTTACCTTCAATTCAGAAATGAGAGCCCTCTCCCTCATTTCCATATCCAGCAATTGCTCGTAAAGAAAATTTAAGTAAGCTGCAGTTGAGGGGGAAACAGTGCTGTGTTTTAGCTGCTCTAATTTGGAATGTTAGAGACTGGATTTACATTATGCACAGTAAATTCATAGTAACTTTATAAAGAAGCTTGTTTTTCATAATAGTCAAGGCAAGGAGTTCAGAATACCTCGTTAGGATTTCTTTTTTCCACAGAATTACTGTTTTTGTGGGCAGTTACTTAACAAAAGAGCCTCCTCCAGAATGCAGGCACCGTTGGCATAGTTCAGCCGCAGTAGAGGACAATGCGCAGAATTGCTGAGTTTGCCCTACAATTGCATCTGAGAAATACTGGATGAATATATTTTGGAGGAGATTTCGTGACATAACTGCTGACAGTGGGATGCAGGGAGCTGCTCTTTTCATTTAAGACGCTTCCAAACAGCCATATTAGGGGAATTTAGGCAAGTGTTTTCTCCCTCAAGACAGGGATGAGGGTAGCAATGGCTCATTTTCTGTCAGTGGTACAAACAACTTTCCCTCTTTTGCAACTGCAGAATTACTCCAGATGTTTGTGGGGTCATTTTAATAACATGATCTAATTTCCCATTAAATTTGTCACAGCTGTTATAGAACAGCTTCTTTCAGTGGATGCACCAAACTGAGTGAAACAATAAAATGTCCTCTCTGTTCCAGCCCCAGGTCAGGGCCATGGGGTGAGAGGCATTAGGGCAGTGCAGTAGTGCTGTGCATGCTAAATACATCTGGACAACAAAGGTAAAGAATACTTTAGTGTCTAACACACTAGAACTGCACTCTGCCAATCAAATTGAAAAGGCTTAGGTACTGTTTTGTTACAGCAAAGGTAGGTTGAACTTGACCATGTTTGTTTTCTTTCACAGGTAGACATAATATGTGGTGATCACCTGCTAGAACACTACCAGACACTGAGGGAAATTCGTCAGGTCATAGGGGAGAGTGCAGTACAGGTACGTGTGACAGATTGGCCTTTGTTCCAGGTTCTCTGCTTTAAAACAGAAGACATTTTTCTTAAGCTATCAGGTAGCACCCAACTTGTCTGAAGAAGTCACTTAGAAAATATCTCCAGCTTATACAAAATGGTTTTTATCTCATAAGCAGGGTTGAGAAGTGTGTTGAGAGCATTCTTAGTGGTTCTGGATATGAGGTTTTTGTGTTGGGTTTTGTTTTCCCCCAACCCCTGAAACAAGTTGCTATCTTATCAATGATAGATTACACTTGCCATTCTTTCCATTAACGTTTCTTGTTCTTCCTGTCAGTTGCATCTGTGCAAGAAATGAGAGGACAGATCCCAGATAAGGCTGGCCTTGTGACCCGGTCAGGGGCTAAGCTTGCTCACAAAAACAAACCAAACATATCGAGTAATGAGTGTGGTTAATGTGCCTGATGCAAATTGTACTAGTTGTGGTCACAATCTGTGGTCAGCCATTTCTTGTTGATAACTTACTGTCTGTGGTGCTGCTGGCCTTGCTTTTTTTATTATACTCTTTGTGAATCTTTCAAGCATCTTTATAAAGGGAAGGATCTCACCCTTTTAGAAGTGCTGCAAAGACAATGAAGTAGTCTGCCAAGTGCATAGTAAGAGAGATGTAAAATTGTGATGTGTGGTAAACTGTATATTAATCTAAACTTGGAAGTCTGAAAAGTTAATGCTTAATACGGTGGGAAGAAATAGGATTTAGATTGCTTTTCAAGTAAAACACCAATCTAAGCAGATAGCAGAAAGGCTGAAATAGTAGCAAAATCAGTTCTCTTCATTTGGTTGTGCACACACAGGCACAAACCCTTACATTTAAATTTGCTGCTGAGCCTTCTCATACTATAGGAGGGCTTCTGTGTCGGGGGCAGGAAGTGGAAAGGTGATTTTGAGGTATCTTGGACATTGCATTACCTGCACTTGATTTCAGTTACTGGGAGGGATTCCACAGTCAGGGCAGATGTGCTTTGCTCATGCTGCTGTGGCAGATATTAACTCTACGAGGCTTGTGTTGTGTTCCTCAGTTTCTGCAACCAAAGGGAATAAATGCCAGACTTGATCTCTTAGCTGGTTATGTAATAGCATGAATAAAAAATGAAAATGTAAGCTAACCTACTTTGGGGAGCAGAGGAGAGAAACTTGGAGGCAGCAGGTACTGGTGGCAAACTTGCTTCTAATGTAAAGAGTTCACTGCAAGCAAATCCAGCAATGAGCACATAGTGATGGAAGTGCTCTCTGCTAAAAGCTTCAGTAAATGGCAGGGGGTGATACGTTTCTCAGTCCAGGGGTGTAGTCACATAGATGCTCTTAGACTTGATCTTAGCATGCAAGCTTTTCATGTATGCGCAATGCTCTTGGGGAAGCCCTGCAAGGAATACTGCATCAGTTTCATTTCTTGTCAGAAATGGATCTGCCTAGTCGAAGTTTAGTGTCTTTCATTTCTTGTCAGAATTGGGTCTGCCTGATTGATGTTTAGTGGTGAAACACCGGTCAGCAGTTCCACAAAGAGAACAGTTGTCTTGGGATACATTCTCCAATGAAGGTTCAAGTCTTGTTTATTACAAAATCAGTGTGCTAGCAGTTAATTCTCTCAAGGCTGCTCTGCTGGGTAAACAGATTATCTTTTATTTTTGTGAAGTCCTGTGCTTTCATAGTCACTGATCACAGGAAATTTGAAAGATCCTTAATTTTTCTTGATTTTGTTAGAAAACCTCTTAGGATGCTAAATTGTTATGGTGGGAATGTTTCAAATAAACCATAGTTGCTTCCTTTTTGCGATTAAACATTTTCATGTTCTTTAGTCTTAACATTTTATTGTTTTTTAGAAATCAAGAGGATGCATTTCTAGGAATGGAAAAAAACCTTGGAAAATGTTTTTTTTATAATTATCTGGGGGAAAAAATGATAGGTCAAGT
>NW_008665083.1:11785-17556 GCF_000695815.1 Acanthisitta chloris | reverse complement strand
GACCTGAAATTCAGTAAAGGGTACAGTTGTCCTGGCCAGTGAGACTAATGATGAGCATTTGATGAATTTTACATTAAGCTCCAAGGGCATCTTGAGCCTTCGTGACTTTCCAGCCTTTCCAAACCAGTGTTGGAGCTCAGAATGTCCCTAACAGCTCTCACCAGGATGCTGAAACACTCTTCAAAGCTGCTATTGTCATTTACCAGTTTCTGAGGATCATTGTAGATGCTTCATGCTAAGAAAACAGCTTCAGTACCTATTTATGCAACACAAAGTCATTTAAAGGAATAAACACTGGACTTTTTTATTTAGATGAGTACAGCCACTGTTAGAGGAGAAAACTGCTGTTCTGAATTGCATTTTTCACTTGCACGTTCATGTCAGCAGTTATTCTTCTGCATGGGAAAAGTGATTTAAAAAATGCAGATAAGTTTCTCTTTGCCAAAGAAGTGAATTTTAGCATTCATTGTTTGGCAGCATTTACAATGCAGCATTGTGTGATTTATTTTTCTGGACCATAATCACTGTGATTATTTTTTTAGTGGCTTTTACTCCTCCTGAATAGTTCTTAAATGCTCAAGATTGTTTTGTGAAGACTTTGTGTGTTATATTTCTTTTTTTTCCTACTGACTAGCAATGTGTAGTGATGCCTCAGAGCCTCAGTAAATTAAAGTCTCCTGCAGGTACAAGCTAGCAGAGTTATATCAGTTCTGAATACAGATGTGCCTTTCTAACAAGTGTGGGAAGATCAAGTGTGATCTGGTGATAAAATAAATATTCCTGACACTGGCCCCAGAGTAGCCTATCCAGGTTGTTTTAATTCAAGTCAATAGGCCACTAATTTTAGTGGTTAAATGTAAACAATTAACATGTTAGTTTCTGAGTAGTTGATAGAAGGCTAAAAATGTTTCAGGAATAAATATTGTTTGATCTTGTAGCTCTCAAGGTATTTTGACATTTCTGAACCTGGGTGGTTGGTTGGATCTTTCTAACTTGCTGGAAGTAGGATTTCTAGCTCTGTTTAGTGCAGAAGCATTAAAAATTTGCTGCATAGAATTTGCATCAAAAGAAGTAACTTTGATTTATTTTTTTTTAAAACACTGCAAAACTTGTGAAGTTCACTGCAAGGAGTGATCAAAGACACAGAAATTTTTACAAGGCTTAACTTTGCTACCAGGCATTGAGATCTGCCTGTAATTGAGTGTGATCAAGTAGCTGAGGAAGGAAGCTTGTTATTAACTATATAGGGATATTACTTCTTCCCTGTATAACCTTCCTCCCCTCTGCTGCACAAACACAGCATGATCCAAACTGCTGGTTATTTTCACTTGTCTGAAACTGGGCCTTCTCAGAGTTCTGCATCACTGATGGATATAATGAGCTCACACATGGGAAAAGCTAAAAGGAGTAGCTTCCTTGATGTCCTTGGCCCTTGGCACAGAGGTTTGGCAGATTATAATGGTCCCTTTGTAACTCTCACCTTTTTGTAACCCAACGCTATTGTGCTATTTTTTGGTCTCTTGAGCAAGGCAGCAAGAGCTGTGCTCTAATTTAATTGCTGTGACCCTCTAGCACACATTTGCTATGGAAGTGTATTACTCTTTGCTGCGGGGTTATTGAGTTTGGAAAATGGGGCACTTTTTGTTTCTTCTGCTCTTATAATATCAAAAGGGGTGTATGCTCTGATGTTTTGGACTGTCAGTTCCACTCTGAAGTTTATAGTTGGGTGTAACAGGTGGATCCTTTCTGATTTTTTTAGGTCAGGGTCACAAATGTGTGGCAAAGAACACTGGAAAGATTTGCTTTTCTTTTGGGTTTATCTGAGTTAGCCTGGCTTGAGATTTGTAATAAGCAGTGAGAGCTAATTCTCTTTGGACTTTCTTCTAAGAACAGTACCTAGAGAAAGCAGCTGAACATGTATAGAAAGGTGTAATACTTAAAAAGTGAACAAGTACAGAGTAAGAAGTGCCAGTACTAGGTTAACTCTCAGCTTCTGTTTGTACAGAAGGAATTGCAATGGGTGTGACCTTTGGTTTAACAGGATATTTCCTGTGTAGATAGATAATTTCTTTAAGTGCCCTACTGCTGAGGGTACCATCTGAAAACCTGTTCATCAAAGAACACATTGTGGCATTTTCTTCTTGTATAAATACTTCTTTCCTGTAAGAAACTCTGCCACAGAGGAAAACCTGGTTTTACCACAGTTCCCGAAAGAAAGCTTGAGGTTGTCTTATTTTCTGTATGGAAGTAGCTAATGGGCACAAGGAGTAAGTACATCTTTGTGAAGGTGTAACAACATACTGCGTGCCAAGAGGTTCTTAAGTAGCTTCACAGAACCTGTTCCACCTAACATGAGGCAAGGACAGTCAGGATTCTATCTTCAGATGCAGTGCTGTCATCCCACTTTATGCTAGACACCTAGTCAGAGAGTTAAAACTCCTGTCTCTTCCTGTGTCCTTTCTGGAGTTAGCAATGGCTTTCTAGTTATTAACAGGATGAGAACATGAAGGAAAGTTAGTGAGTTGGCACTAATAACACAGGAATACAATGGGGGTTTTTAGTTCCTGTCCATTGAAGTTGAGGTTGATCGATATCTGCGCTGCACTAGGCCCTCACTTGTCATGGTAAGCTTCCTTTAGAAGAAGTGAAGTGATGACACTTATGGAGCAAATGTGCTCTGGAGCTGCTGGTGATCAATTGCTTAATCTTAAACTTACTCCAGTACAAACTGTCTTAGAGACTGTTTTTGTTAATAGTCGAGGCTGCACAAACCAGTCAAAACCATTTTCACACAAGTAACAAGTTATGGATAAAAACCTATTCTTTCAAATCACTGTGTTTAGACTAATACAGCACTTTTTACTGTTACTGTATTATAACACAGAACCGGTGAAGTGGCCACAGTCTTGTCACATTTTGGGGGTAATTAAATTTTTTATTAAAGATTTTATTTTTTTTTAATGTGCTGGTATACCCTCTCACACAGAACTTCTCTGGAGCGTACATTATCTTACGTCCTGTATGTTAATAGACAAAAACATCTGAAGCAAAATCTCATAAGTTCTAACATGTCAGTTGTGATTAATGTAGTTCTCTCTTCAAAATAAAACTTCTTTAAAGACCAGTCATATAAATAGGTCTAATGCAACAGGTCAGATTCCCAATGGATCCATGGTGGAAGCAGCCTAAGTGTGAGGCGTTTCACCAGCTGCGTGTGGTATCAGTAAGGCTAATGGGTTAGAAGTGTCCTGCTTCACAAGTGAAAGGTTATTTCTGTGGAGAAGTCTCTGAAGAAAAAAAAAAGGTGACTTAATAAACTAATAGTTAGTTGGTTGGGTTGTTTGGGGGGTTCTTATCCAGTGTATTTATTACTTAATGTAAAGTAGTGGTCTGGACTCTTCTACTGCAACCTTTGGCAATACTTTCCAGAACTACTTAATCGATTACTTTATCTTCTGCCCCACAGTATCATAGCATGATGTGTAAACCAGAGCCTAATGTATGGAGGTAATTCCACTATAACTTAAAAATAAAAGCAAAGTACCGGATTTTACTTTTTTAAACACTCTTGTCCATCTCAAAGAGGAGAGGGGAATATAATTATTTGCCTTAGTATTTCAAAACTTGTCTTTTCCATATGGAAGGGACATGGTACAAAGTGGTGAGTGAGATTGTAGCTGGGGCTTTGCCATGCAGGTGGTGATGGAAATGCCTCATGGAGAAGGTGAAGTGCTATGATGATACAGTTTCTTTCCCTTCTCTCTAGGATGGTTTACTCGTACTGCACTATGGCCTGGTAGTATCTCCACTTACTTAAAGATTCCTGGAATATCAGAAGGCAAAAGAATCTGAAGTCATGGAGCTTCTTCACTGCTGTTTCTGACCAAAGAAGCATCGTATTTCCTGTGACAGGAAGCGAGTAAAAGGGATCGCCACGGACTGCTGTGTGCTTGTAATGTAATGTCTGACTTTACCACTGTAAGAAATTACAGCTGCTGTAAGTACAGCCGTAGATGTTGCTATGCTTCATGTTACAAATTACTGTCTTCAGATTTCACTCAGCTCAGGGAATTTAAATGCTCAGAGTAGCTGCATTTTTTTACTTTGTAAAACCACAAGATCTCACAGGGTGAACAGCCTTTTTCCTCTAAGCTCTGAGATATCACTAGCTTTCTAGGTGTCTAGCTAGAACAGCACCCTCAGGGATGATCTTCAGTGGGCTGTATAATTTGTTTTGGAGAGGAGACAGTCATTTGCCTAAAAAAATGTATACTGTGATCATCTGTCTTCAAATGTGATTTGAGGAAGAAAACTTTTGAAATGCAGACCAAAATAGGTGGAAAATGATGCATCGTAAGCATTGTTTTTTGAGAGGTAGCATTAATTTTAGGTGTTTTTCTTGAAGAAAGACAGTTTTATTTGCACTGGAAATACATTTGCTGGTAGTTTGGCTCATACCAAATGATGGATCATGCATCTCTAGTCTTAATGGAGATGAGCTGGCTGTAAGCTGGTTAAACCTATGCATGAAAAAAAAATAAGTAGCACTTCTTTCTACCTGCTTGCTGGATATAGAATCATAGAATTTTAGGGGTTGAAATGGACCTTACAGAGTAGTCCCAACCCCCTGCCATGGGCAGGGACACCTCCCCACTAGACCAGGATGCTCAAGGCCTCATCCAGCCTGGCTTTGAATACTGCCAGGGCTGGGGCAGCCACCACTTCTCAAGGCAACCTGTTCCAGTGTCTCAGCACCCTCACAGTAAAAAAACTTCTTTCTAACATCTAACGAAAACTTCCCCTCCTTCAGTTTGAATCCATTACCCCTTGTCCTACCACTGCAGTTCCTAACAAAGAGTCCCTCTCTGGCTCCCCTGTAGCCCCTTCAGATACTGAAAAGTTGCTATGCGGTCTCCATACAACCTTCTCCAGGCTGAGCAACCCCAGCTTCCTCAGCCTGTCCTCACAGGGAGATGCTCCAGTCCTTTTATCAACTTCATGGCCTCCTCTGGACTTGCTCCAACAGTTCCGTGTCCTTCTTGTGTTGAGGGCACCAGAACTGTGTGCAGTATTCTAGGTGGAGTCTCATGAGAGCAGAGTAGAGGGGGAGAATCACCACCTTTGACCTGCTGGCCACACTCATTTTGATGCAGCCCAGGATTCCATTGGCTTTCTGGGCTGTGAGTGCACACTGCAGCTCATGGTGAGCTTCTCATCTACCATCACCCCCAAGTGTTTCTCCTCGTTGCTGTTCTCAATTACTTCCCCACCCAACCTGTAGCTGTGCCTGGGATTGCCATGGCCCACATATAGGACCTTGCACTTCATTTTGTTGAAGTTCATGAGGTTTGCATTGGCCCAACAACCTCTCGAGCCTGTCAAGGTCCCTCTGGAAGTAAGTCACTATAATCCTGATTCTGCTATCTTGTAAAATCTGTCAACTGACTTGACTGTCAGGAGCATAAATCCATTCACTTTAGCACCTACAGCTGTGAAAATGGTTCCTTTTTCCACAATGTGTATCAGTGCATTGTAGTGGAGATGAGGGTTGAGTAATGTAATACTTACCTGTTACTACCAGATTCACAGAGGACATTAGGTAACTTTAATTTTAACATATTAAACTTCTAGGTTTTGTGACAACTGTAATACTTAAAATTTTCTTCTGCTTAAGATTTCCATATTTTGTTGTGCAGCATTAAGGACCAGAGAGCTTTGTCTGCTATGGTCTTGCTGCATACTAGGGTCATCAGTGTGGGGATCATGAAAGC
>NW_008665083.1:0-11749 GCF_000695815.1 Acanthisitta chloris | reverse complement strand
AGGGAAAAGGAGGAGATTCCTTGGCAAGGCATTCCAGAGCACCTAAATTAGCTCAAATGTGTTTGCTTGCTGTCAGCCTAAGAGGGCTTTCATGAATCTTCCCTCAGGTCTTCACAATAAACATTCAGTTTGCTGTGAAGATGGCACCATGAGGGAAAAAAAGAAGTCTTGTTTGAAGTAATTCTTGTGGTGCTTCTAAAAAATGTAACAAAGAACATTTTTAGCTACAAACTCCTATTTTACCTTTAAACTTTGTATAAATGTAGTGTTCAAAATGCAGCAGAAAATGAGATTATTTTGTAAACACTTTGTGAGTTGTGTTTATAAAAAATTATATATTGTAACAGTAAAATAAACTTTATTTTAGCCATTTTAAAATTGAGCTCTCGAGTTTCTGTGCCATGTTCCCTATGTCAGCCTCAAAATTACAGCAGATGATAGTGAAACAGCTGCATGTGCTCTGGGGTTGTTAGAATGACAAATTTCAATTGCAGTGTTGGATGGTGAAGGGTAATTGAACACCAGAATCTCCAGTGGAGTTAACTGTGGTCTTGTTAGCTGGAGTAACATGAAATCTCTGGGACTCTCCTTTTAATGAGGATTTCAGTGAGAAATAACTCAGTAAAGATGTAGAGATGATTTTTCAACACAAAACCAGGAGAAATATTCCTGTGTAGTTACAGGACCCTTTTTTTCATCAATGGGTACATCTTTTTGTGAAAGCCACCTCTAGATTCTTTTCTTTCATGTTTGTGGCTGTTATTATTGAGTGCCTGTGAGCTGGATCTTTGTCTGCCACTCAGATCGAGGCATCTGGTTCAGACACTCCATACTGCCCCTTCCTTTATTGCCCAGGGGTTTGTTTGCTATGTACAGCTTTGTGCTTAGAGAAGTTAGCAGTGTTGTCACATTTTACATCGCAAATTCACTACTACCCAGGTGTGAACCCCATGTCTACAGAAGGGCTTACTTGTAGAGTCTAACAGCTGTATAGGAGCTGGTAGTTAATTTAAATTAACATCATTCTAGGGTGCTGCTGCCTCCCTTAGCCCCAAGAGGATGTACTGCCACTGGCACTGATGTCAGTGTCAGTTTCTGATTTGTTTTGTTTTTTAAAAAGGCTTCTGTATATCTTCGAAGAGTTTTTCTGCAGGGTAAATCACATGCCAGCTGAAATGCAGAAGGCCAAGAGTTCCTGACTTCCTACTTCATTCTCTCAGTGGCTTAATGAGGAGCATTGAAGGTCTGTTGCCTGTGGTGTTTTGGTATGAATGCTTAGTGACCTCTTATTTCCCTTTTGTCTACTTCTTCCTCACCTGCCTTCAGGAAGTGTATTTTTAGCATAGTTTTCCTGGCTGAACATCCTGTTTTCTTTCACCTGAAGGCACTGATGTGTTACCTGCTCTCCAGCACTGCAGTACCCCTGGGGCACATCCACGTGCTGCAGGGGTGACCTTTAGCTATTGCCAAGGCTGATCTGGGGGCTCTGTGGCTTTCTACATAATCAGTCTGCTTGCTTTAAAATGTGCCAATCTTCTTTCAGTTCTCCTGCTGCTGTTATATTTCTGTTGGTCTCCTTTTAACCTTGGCTTCCCTCCAGTCATTTTTGGTCCTGATGAGAAGAGCTTCTGTAACAACAGGCTGTCTATGGGATGGCATCTCTGCCCGCGTGGGAGATGAGCCAGCCTCGTGCTCTGGAAGTGAGGGAAGGTGTGCCTGGACTCCATTATTGTACAGACACTACTAGTGTTTCTTCACTTGATGAAATAATTCTGGTTTAACTTTCCAGTTACCTACTTAGCAGTATCTTGGCTAACACAGATCCTAATTAAATACTACTTGTAATGCAGCATAATTCTGAGTTCCTTTACAGATCCGCTAATTCCTGGAAAGAGGAGGTGGTGAGCCTTAGTTTCAGGAGTTCTTATAAATGCAGAATCAAGCTACAATCACATCATGAGCATTGAGTCATTCGGTTAAATTCTCTCTGTTTTCTTCGTGTTCAATACAGATTTAGTGTAAGAAGAAGATAAGGGATGAGAGGCTGGTGAAATGTGCAGCTGAGCCCTCTAAGCAGAGGGACACTGCAATGGCCATGGATAACTGTCCCTTTTGTCCTGAACATAACAGTGACCCCAGCCTGGGGCTGCATTGCCACCAGGCTGTGGCACACATGAGCCAGGAGACCTCTCAGCATCAATTTCTGTAGGTGTTAAACAACCAATAATCATTCAAGCTTGTCTAGTACTAGTCCATGTTGAATTTCATATCAGGGAATCCTCAGGCATTTATGTGCCATGATTTGTGTTAATGCATTTTAATAGTCACTAACAGAACTGCATCCCTGGCATTTCTGGTTTTACTTTTCTGCAGCGTGGAGTATCATTATGAAGTTTGTGCTCCATGCAAATGGACAGAGGGGATTAGCAGTCACTCTAGCAGCTGGGAGAGAGCCTAACAGACACAGGAGTTTTGATGTATTACATCTCTTTCTTTTAAAGGGAGATTGTCACATTGTCCCTGTGAATCTTCTAATATGCTGCATGCTCAGTAGAGTGCACCAGGGGCCAGCCTGAATATTTAGGTGCTTTAAAATGTGCTTGTTCTGCTGTGATTGATACTTGCTGAGAGATAATGTTGCAAATGGTGCATTCTCTTCACTTCTGCTTTTCATTTGGTTTTTCTACCCTCTGGTTTTTCTGTAAGCCTAACTAGTGAGCACAAGTTGAATTTCACCATGCCATCTTTAAAAGACCCTTGTTGAATGAGCCAATGCATATTTACATTTGCTGAGGTTTCAGAATGTTGCCATAGATACAGGTTTAATCACGGAACAGGTCAAATTTTATTGTTTTTGAGAGATAAATGGGTAATCTCATCTGAGTGAAAAGCAGTTTTGATTGGCTCCTCTGCCGCTGCAAAATTCTTGCTGGAGCTGTGTATAATAACAATATATTTGTGTCATAGCCACAGTGATCTGCAAAAGAAATATTTCCCAAAGTGGAAAAGAGAGCTTGTATTTTCTAATTGTGTGGTAAAAGAGTCTATTTGGAAATGAAATCTTAAAATGTATGTTTTCTTCCAAGGGAAACATTAGTGGTAGAAAAGTGGGTGGTGGAGACTTGGCAAAGATTGAGAAAAAATAGTGTGTTCCTGTGAGAGCTGCTTTGGAGCCCTTTTCATGTGGTGCTGGGAGGCACGAGTCTTTCCAAGATCCCACACTGTGCTCAGAGCACACTGCCTGCAATGTGCTTTTCTGCAGCTCGTGGTTACAGAATTGAGTAAGTGATGGACCTGTCTGTCCTTTTCTGCATATACCTGGGACTGAAAGGTAAGAACTCATCAGTGAGGAGCCCAGCCCCTTCACAAGGACCTGCACACTCAATTTTCTTCCTCATGGAACATGAGAAAACATTTCACATATTGCTGGCGATACAGTAGCAGATTATTTGTGCGCACAACATACAGACCAAGAGTGGTCGTGGTGGTTTCCTCTGTGTGAGCGGCTCAGCTGAACGTGGGGGCACCTGCATTCACTTGCCTATTGATCCCTCCTTGCTGAATGGCAGGGTTCTTCCCCAGTATGGAAAAGGAGATATCTGCCAAAGGAAAATGTTGGCGTTTGTTTTGGTTTTTTTCCTTGGCTGCTTTTTCTTTGGCTTACTTCTTCATGAATTCCAGCATCTGGCTAAGGGTCATTGTCAAAACTAATCCATGTGCCGCCACTCTCTCTGTTTTTAAGGAGTTGGACATCTCAGCACAGATAGTTGTTGCAGGACACTCCAGTGGAGATGAAGGACCCTGGATTCCAGGATCATGATGGGAACAAGGCTCTTCTACCACTGGAGTAGCAGGAGCATGACCCACACCCTCCGCAGCTGACATCCCAGGCTGAACTGACTGTCCCATCTCACCTATGTGACTAACAAAACAAGCAGAGCTGTGCAGCCTCAAAGCACAGCTGCATGATGCATGGGCCAGCATCTCCATCCAGGGAAAACAGCAAAAGGCCACAACCCTGTGGTGGCAGTTTACACCCCAGCGTTGAGGCTGGAGTCCTCTCCAGCATGAAAGCAACACAACATCATGGAGAAATGACTGCTCTCTGCTTTTTCTCAAGCTGAGGGTGCAGTCTGTGTCCACAGTTGCCTTTTGTCTGAGAGGTCAGGGTTCTAAAGAGGTATAAGTCTTTCAGCATCTGCAGTGTGCCTCACTCCTTTCCTCTGGCAGCCCGGGTGTTTAACCCAGTAAGAAAGATGGGACCACAAAGGTGGACTTATTTCCCTGTTCCAGCTTATAGTTCCACTGGAGAAACCTTTTGGTGCATACAAGCAGGCAGGCAAAAGGAGTCACTCTGAAGAAGACAGCAATGAAAAGGGAGGCTTGGAGG
Source organism: Acanthisitta chloris (assembly GCF_000695815.1). Taxonomy (NCBI): domain Eukaryota; kingdom Metazoa; phylum Chordata; class Aves; order Passeriformes; family Acanthisittidae; genus Acanthisitta; species Acanthisitta chloris. Next base: position 7,359 of record NW_008665083.1, on the reverse strand, counting down.
GATATGGTCAGTGTTGGCAATGTGTTGAGCCAGGCCTGTCCCTCTCTGCTGTCACTGTTTTTCTCCTAAAGATAGGGAGAGTGTGGGCTTGGGCCTCCCTTAGGGTAAGAAGGAGCCACACATCACCATGTGTTCAATGTGGAGCTCAGCCCTCACCTAACAGCAGCAGCAACCTGGGGCCCTAGGGAGCTGGACAGATGGGGCTTAGCACCCCTCAGTTCGGCATTAAACAGTCCCTTTCTTGATCTTGCAGCCAAAACGGGCAGAGCCCTGGGAAATGCCTGAAGGTGTCCCCAGGGCTATCCTCTCTGGGATGCCAGGGTGGTCCCATGTCACAGGCATTGTGGCTGGACACATAGCTGGGAGGCTGCTGCAGAGCTGGGGCCATCCCTGTCCCCCTTTGGGAGCTGTTCCCTTGCTGCACAGCACCTGTGGTTGGTCTCTGTCCTTCAGTAAAGTGATGTGTGTCCCTCCTGCAAGGGCTCTCCTTGCCCTTGGTCCTGGGAGATCATTTGTGGGTTTGGTCAGTTACCTGCTGCTATCAGGGTGAGTACAGATTGGCACCTCAGGTCCTGTAACATCATAGGGACAGACCCCAACAGAGGCATGTCAAAACCATAAGGTAATATAAAATCCAGCCTAGTCCTGTTTGGTGTATCCTACATGCCCAAATCCTTTCCCTGCCTGTTGCCCCTCTTCCACCTTTGGAGCTTAGCACCATAACACTGCAGAGCTCCAGAAAGAAATGCAGGAAATCCCTGAGCTGGTCCTTGCACTGCAGATGTTTTCCAAAATAGTTCCCTGTCCTCCCTGCAGCTCCTCCACCCTCCTCCGCAACTGCAGCCCCTTTGGATTGGTATCAACAAAGTAAAATTCCCAGCTCCATTCCCAGCTTCATCCAGCCAGCTGAGCAAGCAGGAATCCTGACGTAGGCTTGTGCTGGGAACAAAGGATAGGTGAGGCTGCCTATGCTCAAGAGACAAAAAGCAGCAGTGCTGGAGAGTGTTTGACGTTCAGAATATATTAGATGCACAGTCACATCTGATTTTTATTCCCCATATGGTTTGGGAAGAATGCTGTGTGTTTGCATTTCCTAACTGACAGCTGGGCCAGGAGATGTCTGGAGGATTCTTGGTCCTGGCATTATGTGCCAGTGCCTTGGACTTAACTCTGCAGGTGCTGGTGCCTCCGAGCTCTGCCTGGGCACCTCAGGTTGCTCTGTGCTGTTTTGCTGGAGGCTGCTGGTGGGCTGCACTGCTCCAGCCATGCCCTGAGCCCCCTCCCCAACTTCAGAAGGTGCCCTTTGCTTCACCCACCCACAGGGCTGCTGACCCCAGGGCTGTGTGACCCACAGTGAGCAGCCTCACCAGGGCCTCGTCCCCAAGGTTGTTGGTGTGACAGGGTCAAGGCACACAGCTGCACTGCTCCTGGCCTGCAGCACTAGTGGAGAAGCCTGTGACTGTCACACTGTCTCTCTGGTGCTCTGAGGCAGATTGCCATGACACGGTGTGACAAAGCAGGACTGGAAAGGCAGTGGGACAGTGTACTGCTGGCAGGGCCTCCCAGTGAGAAGCTGCTGTGGTCTTTCCCTTTGCAGGCACATCTCAAGCAGAGCGTGGGCATCTTCCAGATATAAGCTGGTGCTGGTCACAGCAGCTCTGTGGGCATCTGTCGCTGCTGGGTTTACTTGAGAGGTGGGTGCACCCTCCCTTCTTCCACTTGCTATTGTGTAAATCACTTTATCTTCACTTGTGCAGGCAAACTAAGCAGCTGTTTCTAACCCCTGAGCACACAGCAGAGTAGAGAGGAAATGATGGGTATCTCCGGACTGAACTGTCAGGAGTGTGATGCAAACCAAATCCTCAGAGTCCATTTTCTGGGCAAATGAGGATGTGCTTGGCCATGGCAGACCTTGATCCCTCAGCCAACTGGCCACGAACTCCTCCACAAAGCAGGACCACTGTGACAGGCACCTGGGGTGAGCCCCAGATGTGTCCCACTGCCAGTGTTGGGACCAGCATCACCTTCCAGCCCCAGCAGCAGGGGCTGGCAGCTGCACCCTGACACCAAGCTCTTTGCAGATAGACTGCTGGGCACTGAACTAACTGTGGGACAGACACCAAGGTATGTTCCTGAGGTGAAGCAGCAGCAAAGACGACAAAACAGCTCGGTTTGATCCACACAGCTACTTCTCTTTTTTTAATGATTAACTTTTTTTGAGTGTGAGCAAACAATTTGCTGGTTCCAGGAACTGCTCTGGCACCGCCGTGAGGGCAGTGAGGTCTCGTGATGATAACCTTGCCAGGGCACTGACACGCAGCACACACACACGGAGTCTCCGGCTCTTGCGATAAAAGCGATTGCTGGCAATTTAAGGCATTGAAGGAAACCTATGATTGTTGAATCCTATATCAAATTTGGCACATGTTGGACAGTTAGAGCAGAGACAAAGATGCTTTGCGGGCTGGTGTTCAGAAGTCCTGCAGCTTCCCAGTGCCAGCTGGGGCACGATGCTAATCTGGACTTGGGCTTTTCATGTGAAGAGTGTGCAGCCAGACGTGGTGCCCTCAGATCCTGATGTTTTGGAGCCAGTGACACCAGACGAGGTGCTGTGCCCCACAGCATGGTGGTGCCTTCATGTCTGATGTACCGGTTCCCTCCCTGCTCTGTGCTTGCTGCTTTTAAACCCCGTGTGCCTGGCTGGACTACTGCTTCCAGAAAACGAGAGTTGTCAGGGCAAAAAAAACTAACATTCCTTATAGTTCAAAACATACGTGGCTCAGACCAGATATCAGGTGTGGATTGCCATCTAGTATGGCTATTTCTGTGCTTCTAGGAGTAAAAGTGAATGGCTACAGCTTGAGCAGTGGGGAAGAGTTTAGCTGTACATGGATTTGGATAGTTAATGAAGGTCTGTGGCCTTGAAACTAGTTATAGTAAACACTGAGTTGTTTCCCTCCCCTCCCCAAAGTGCTGGCTCAGCAGCAGTCCCAGCTGCTTCCCCCTTGCCCACCCCGGGGAGGAGGCAGGGAGGGTGCTATGAGTCCACGTGCCCCCACCACAATAACCAACATGCATCTAGCTACCTGCTGTGCCTCCACCCCATTTACAAGGGAGCAATGTGCCAAGCTCGGCCTCTGCGTGACAGGACCCACAAGGAAGCCACTCCTGGGTTGGTGTCCCCAAGGGGGTTTGTGTTTCTAGGAGGGCTTCCTGTGAGCACAGTGTGGGTTCATGCCCAGAGGAGCTATTTAAAGGCCGAGTGGAGACTGTTCCCCCTCAAATGCATATAAACTGGGTCCCAATGGTTACATTTTTGCATTTGCAATGATGCCTCCATGCAAGTTTAACCTCCCTCTTTTCTTAACAGAGGTTATGGTTCCCTCAATCACCTCAGCCCTGCTGGATGATATTTTGGAGGTCACTTTAATAACCTCTCCTTGCTCCTCCTCCTTGAAGGACAGAGTGGAGGAACTATAGCTTCTTGGCTGGAAGGAGTAAGTGGGGCTGGGGAGGGAATTGAGTGCTGGAAGGCCGACACTTCCCATGTTGAAGAGGTTCTCTTCTCCCTCCAGCAGCTTCCTGCAAATATATCACAAGGGAAGAGGTTAGTCTGGGGATGTGAAACATCTGCAAAACTTGAGGATATGCTATGCCCTGCAAGCAAGTCCAAGCACTACAGGCCATGACCACAGGTCACACTGCACCATGAAACTGGTTCAAAATCATATTTTGGTCAATCGTTTCTGGAGCACTTGCAATATGGGGTACATGAGAGCAACTCTGTCCTCTCTCCAGACAGGAAAATAAATACCCGAGCCACAGGGACTTGGACCCTTGCATCTACTTTGACTTTTCAAGAGAGAAAAGTTTCCAACCCCAATTGTTCCCATTAAAAACCACCGCTTCTGCGATGTCTGGGGGACATGGTTCAGAGCTGCTAGATCAAGGAATGACATGGAGCCATGGCTGCTCCCCAGGCAGGAGCACAGCAGGTTCAGGCAGGGCAGATGAGCAACACAATTGTGGTGCTCCTTGAATGTGTACCCAGGTATTTTCTGGGCACTTGAAAATACCCCAGCCTGGTGGGATCAGGAGTTTGGGCTTGGGAGGTGGCCACGCAGAGCATGAATAGAGCAGCCTTACCTGTAGGCAGCTATCTCAATGTCAAGGGCCATCTTGACATTGAGCAGGTCTTGGTACTCCCTCAAGTGTCGAGCCATCTCATTTTTAGTGTTTCGCAGGTCATCCTCCAGCTGCCCAATGGTGTCCTGCAAAGACAAGGGCACTCAGGGCCGTGTTTTGGTCTTCTCCCAGAGGTTTTCTGCTCCGACCATTGCAGAGACAGGGAGTTGCAATGGGCAGTTGGTTCACGATGGCACATCCCATCAGGAGATTGGGACCATGAAATCTCATGCTAACAGAGCCAAAGAAGCAGGCATGGCTTGTGAGTGTGTGTGGTGGGAGATGCTTGAGACATTGATGGATTTATGCAGTTTCCCATCTGCAGCAGAGTCTGTGAGACAGGGGCAGATAGAGCATGGTGGTGGAACCCCCAGTCCAGAAGGCAACAAGGCAGGCTGCTACAGAGGGAAGGGATTTTGGGGCATAAACATCATCAAAGCAGAGGAGATGGCTCAATGGCACAAGTGAGAGCACCCAGCACTGCAGCAGCAGAGAAGAATGGCTGTAGTCTGCATCTGAGGGGCTTAAGAAGGGTTGTACATGCCTTCGGGTGGTGGAAGGAGAGGTGGTGCTGCCAGGGCTCCCTCCAGGAGGGGAAGTCTGATACTTATCCCAGAAAATGCCACAGAGCCCCAGGGTGGGGTGCTCTGAATGCAGGGATTTGCCAGGGTTACAGAGTCAGGGGCCTGCCCTGCAAGAGCCAGGGTGCTCAGCTGGACAATGGCATCATTGGAGCATCCTTTTCATCAGCTTTTCCCTGCCTTTTGCCCCCTGTATCCAGTTCTACCTACAATATGGAAGACTCCAATGCCAGATTTCCTGCTAACATGAGACTAATCTCTTTTCCTATTTTTTTGTCAGAAAACAGCCTGGCTTTCTCCCACATGCATCCAGGTATCTAAGCAGCAGCCTGAAAGCAGTGAAACACATTCCTTTAAGGTTCTTCTCAACCACAATGTTTCCAGCTGCTCCACTGTGCCACCAGAGGAGTGTGATTTGGAACTGGAATGAGTCAGCAGTTTGCATTGAAGTTCTGGTGTAGCCCTGCCTGCAAATCCTGCAATGGCCACTGCCAACCTCTCCCACACCCGCTCCTACAGCCAGGCCTTTGCGATTGCTTCCAGATCCTCTGTTCCAGCAAACGATCTTTGTCCTGCAGATCTTGTCCCTGTCCTCATTCCCATCATGTCCCCTCCTTCCTGTCCTGCATAACCTTCCTTGTGGACAGTGCAGAGATAGACATGAGACATGGAGCTGCCAAGCTGTGCTGACCCTGATGCAGTGAGCCCAGTCTGAGCAGAGCCCCTCGGAGAAGCAGTGACAGCCTATCCTGAATGTGATGCAGTGCATCTCACAGTCATGTTAGCTGGGCACATCCAGCCTTGCGTGACATTTAGGGGCCATTCTTGGGGTCTCTGCCTTGACTTGTGCTGCCCTGACCATATTGCACAGCAAGAGAGCTGCATGAAGCTGTGCCTCAGAGATCACTGGGGAATCAAGTGAAAAGCCTCAGGACATGCACAGATGCTGCTGCTGTGCATCTTAAAACCTCTGCTCCAATGCAGACAGACTTCTGCTGCACTGAGCCATGACAGCAGGGAGGGACATGAGGTGAACCCACCCCAGGACAGCTCCACCCTTGCTACTGTGACCCTCTGTGCCTTCAGCCCCCTTCCCTCTGCCGGCAGTCTGCATGAACAATAAGCTCTTTTGAAATGGATTATCCTTGTTACCCTGTCTGCCCCTCTCTTCTACACCCCAGCTCTACCAGCTGGTTGAATAAAAACCCCTTCCCACACCATTGCAAACCTGTCCCCTAAAGGAAAGCACTCACATATTGGTTCAAATTTGACCAAGCACCCTACAAATATAAAGACATTCCCCTGCTTTAGCAGTCTATAGGAACATTTTAAAAGCTCAGACAAAAGGCATATTCTCTTTTAAGACACACTTCCATCCTTTTCCAGTGGTTGCAGCCAGGGAAATTATTTAGCTATTACACAGACACATTGCTCAAGGCTCTTAAGTACTGCTACACGTAAAGCAGATCTTGAGGTTCATCTAGGAAAACACTGCTGTGCTGTCACTAAAGCAATTTCAATTATGGTGCTGTTTAATCCAGTTGCATTTTTCCCCCCAAGTGACAGGTTGCTCCCACAATCCCTCTTTTCACGGGGCATCAAGATTATTTAAGATTACTGTGGGTAATTTTTTCAGCCACTACAGAAAATATTGCATATTGCCTAGTTCCACAGTAATTGTTGAAGACCATCTCAGCTATTCAGGAAGATTGCAAGCAGCTTGGAGCTAAGTCATGAATTCCAGAGTGCCTGGCAAAATTTGGCCTTGGACACGACAAGGCATTACTTGTGAAATAGCAACATCCTCTAGGTATGTTGTAAGGCAGTTGTTTCAGTATTTAGAAGGAAACAGTTTGATTTAGAAACCACAGATCATTTAATAGCCATGTAATAGAACAATCTCAGGATTTATTTTATTATAAATCATGAACATTTCCCTGCAGCAAGAAAATGTGGTAATACTGCGGTAATGGAATAGGAGATGTGGAGCACTCAGTGTCTGCCCCATGTGAGTCTTTCCACGGACATAAGAGGTGCTGGATTCTGTCTGTAAATTCAAACTTAACCTTTGCAGAGCTCAAATTTCTGCAGTGCAGGTGCCAAGAGCCAGGCCACAGGGCAAGGGGCCAAGCCTGGGCAGATGGTTTCAAGGAATTACCCACAACCATGAGGAATGTGTAGGCAATTTTGGACCTGATCCTTAAGGGACAGGGCAGAGATGAAGCAATGCCCCAAACAGTGCTGCCACGTGCAGGGATGTCCCCTGCGGGAATCGGGTGTTGGAGGGAGCGTCCTAGCCCGTTTCCCCAAAACTTGCCCTCTGGGCTTTTGCCTGTGGATAAAGGGTGAAGGTAACAGGCAGTGCCCTGGTGCGGCAGGCTGTGTGTGCAGGGCAGAGAGGCGCTCTGCTGGGCGGGAGGAAGGCTACGGAGATGCCTGGCACTGCGCAGCGCTGCGGGGACACTGCCCCTGCACGCGTGGGTGCCGCACAGCGCTGGGTGCTGCATGTAGCGCACAGATCGGGGTCGCGGGGGCGCTGCGGGTGGGGGGAGCTGCGCGGGGTGTCCAGCGCCGCACGGAACTGCGGGAGGGG
>NW_008665082.1:0-2851 GCF_000695815.1 Acanthisitta chloris | reverse complement strand
TCCTCCTCCTCCTCCACCTCCTCCTTCTCCTCCTGCAGCGGAGCGGCTCCCACCCCGTCGGAGCCCTCTTCAGCTGGCTCGGGGTGTCCCCACCCGGCGTGTCCCACCCCGCAGCAGCCACGCCTGGAGGCGGCAAAGCAATGCCTCCCCCCAGCGCTCCTGAGCAGCAAGAGGGATCCCCCATCTCACCATCCCGAGCTGCAAGCAGAGCTCCGGGGCTCCCCTCTCCGGAGGGAGGGAGGCTGTGTGCCCTGGGTCCAGCCTCACCTCCCCGGTACCATTTATCCCTGAGCAGCTTGTTATGAGAAGGGAGATTTATTCATAGCGAGCGGCTATAAAACACCCTCCCAAAGGCCTTGGCAAGGAACGACGGCAGCTCCGAATCGTCCTGCAAAGGGCTGTGCCTTGGCACGAGCCCTCTGTATGCTGGCCTTGGCATGTCTTTTTGCCTTGGGCTGTTTGGGAGGATGTTTCTGGTCCCCTCAGTGATGCCTTGAGCCCCATGGGGGTGAAAGTGTCCCCCCAGATGCTGCCACATCCCCTCCTGGCATCTGGAGGTGCTCAATAGGGATGTGGTGCCATGGGTTGATGCTGTCCTGGCTCCAAGGAAAGCAAAAGTGCTTCATCCAGCAAAGAGGGGCACAGGCAGGGAGAGGTGGAGGGGCTGCTCCCTGCTCCGTGCTGTTGCACGCACAAAATAAGGTGGAAATGAAGGACTGGAAAGAACGGGTGACCTCAAACCACAAGCTGGCAGCTATTAATGCAAGTGCTGGCAGCCACCCAGCCATGCCATTTGGCCTCTGGCCAGGGGGTGAGTGAGCTCCTGTAGCCCCAGTCAGCCAAAAGACCCTGCTGCAAGCTCTGTCACGTCGGCACCGCCGACCCCTCAGCTTGTGGTCACACTGGCTCCCTGCCAGCAGCCCCCCAAAAGCAGGCAGAGTGTGCTAAATGTTGTAAAGCTCCCATGGGGACTTGGGCAACATTAGCAAAACTGGCACCTGCATGTGGCACGGGGCCATCCCAGAGGAGAGGATAAAGGCAGGGAGCAGGCAGCAAAAAATCCTTGTGCCCTCCAAAAGAAAAGAGTCTCCCTTCAGCATCCTGCATAGCTGGATAAAACTGGGAGGGAAAAGAATTTTAAAAGAGCTGGAGCTTCAAGGCAGGTGTCACCAGAGTTTCCAATCCCCAGTAGCAATGGGGAAGGGATGGCAGAAGGTTTCTCCAAAAAGGGACTTCTCGCTGGCCATGTGTCCTTTGCTCTACTGTCACCAGTAGTGTCACAACTTCCCTTGGAGAGGGAGGCACAGGATCTCTGTGGCCAGACAGGTGCCATCCCAGATGTGGCCAGGCAGAGCTGGCCATGCCATGGTGACCAGGCAGAGGTGACCATGCTGAGATGGGACCAGGCAGAGGAGACCAGCAGATGGCAGCTGGAGCCTGAGGCTGGTGCCTGTCGGGGCATTCAAGACCTCCCACAGCCCAGCCCTTGGCACCTCAAGACCCTCCTCAGGCACGGGGTTTGTACTCAAGGCCGCAGTGGGGAGCAGTGGCTGTGCCCAGCCCTGCTCTCTCCTCAGAAAACTCCTCCTGCCCATGGAAGCATCCAGCACCATCAAAAAAATAAAAAAGGATGGAAGATGAGCAACAGGGAAATTATCACGCTGTTCCCAAGCTCCTGCAGCAATAACAACATTATTTGTCCTCCTCCCAAGCAGAGGAAAGGTTTCAAGGAGTGCTGAGGTGCTGATGACGCCCAACGTAGGGCAAGGCAGCCGACGTCCAAGCCACTTCAGAAAAGCCAGCTGACTTGGATTTTGTGTCCTACTGTTTTAGGCCCAGAGCCAGGATCCATCCTGAGAAAATGCCACACAATGCAACAGAATAGAGGGCTGTGTAACCCTGGTTAAAGATAGCTTGGCCACAGCCTGGACTCCATGACATCCTTTTCCATAGTGAGCACACAAAAGCCTGGAGAAGATGAGTTCAGCCTGAAAACATTTCACCCACAGCAAAGCACTTTCCAGAAGGAAAGAGGTGACAAAATCACCCTTGTACCTCTCACTGTGCTGCAGGTGTCTCCTGGCTGGGTCGATCCTTGGAGCACTGGAAGCTGCATTTTGGGAGCTGTTCATGCCATGGAAGCAGGACCCTGGCTGCCTAGCTCAGACTTGGCTCCCCTTGATGCATGTACCTGGAGTGTCCCAGGGTAGGTGTACCATGGGCACCAGACCCTCTGGAGGTGGCAGGCAAGGGGATTCCCAAGGAGATCCAGCATCATGGAATCACAAAATGTTTGAATTGGAAGGAACCTTAAAATTAATCTTGTTTCCCCCCTGCCCCCATCATGGGCAGGGACACCTTCCACTTAGCCCAGGTTGCTCCAAGCCCCATCCAACCTGGCCCTGAACACTTCCTAGGTTGGGACAGCCACAGAGCCTCTGGGCAACCTGTGCCAGTGCCTCAGCATTATATTCAGGCAGGAGCCAGCATGGCCCTGAGGATGAAGAGGGAGAAGTGGCAGTGCCACAGGGCACCCCAAGCACCCACCTCATGTCACTGGCTGGGACAAGAGCACCCCATGCCTGGTTCTCTGTGTGTGATGCACATTGACAGCGTAGAATGTTCAGCATCCAGACCCAGTGCCTCCTCATCCCAGGGCAGGGCAACTGGTCACACTACCCAGTCCAGTGCTGAGTGGCAGGGCAACTGGTCCCACCACCTATTCCCAGTGCCCCCAGTATGGTCTGCCTAGTGCCTGGTTATCCTATGACCAGTACCTGATACCCACTGATGATGTTACCTGGCACCCAGTGCCTGGTACCCCGCATCCCCCTCCCAGCATCCTGCATCC
>NW_008665081.1:0-19506 GCF_000695815.1 Acanthisitta chloris | reverse complement strand
AAAGCTAGTGTAAATGCTTCCATGGTGTGGTCACAAGCTGGAAAGATGAATGCCTTTCAGCTGTTAACCATCCTGCCATTTGCAACAGGCTTTAAAAAGTCATTTTTATCCTCAGACATAATGTGAGCAGTTTTCAAAATGAGGCTGCCAACACTGACTGGTGTGCTGATGGGCAGGCAGCTTGCATTGCTAACAGATGTTGTGATCGGCTGACTGAAGCAAGAAGTTACGGGCAGGATTGTTTTCTGCTCCTCCCTGAGGAGAAAAATAAGTTACACAAATATTAAACAAGTACATGCACAAGTATCCGGAACTGAATTGTGTGCATTAAATAAATACTGACAAACTCATCTTTAGCAACAGGCTAAACACCTCCTATGGAACAGCTCGCTCGAGTGTAGTCTGCCTCAGTCTCAAAGGCTGCTTTACACGTAAAGACTACAGGACATAGAGACCTAAAATAGTGTGTTTTAAAATCTACTTCTCCATGGAGATTTGTGCAAACAGTCTGACACTTAACCTTTTGAAGTTTTCCTTAATTTCTGTTAACTATAAAAATACTTTTGCATTTTTTTGCTTACTGAATGTGAAAGGTATTTTGAACAGCTGTGACACGTTTCAGTGTGTACAATTACAACGATGCATACAAACAATGGTACCAGCCTGTGACTTTCAGGTTTGTGGCCTAATTCTATGTCTCAACAGGTTCTTCTCACTTCACCATGTATACACAATGCAGATGTCTAATCCAAGTCTGAGCAGGTACGTAGTTCATCCTTAAACAACCATGCTTCCACTATTCTGCTGCTGCTGTTTGTCTAATACTGGCAGACACTGCTGTTTTGTCTAACACTCACAGAATCACAAGGTCTTCACCTAAACTTTGTCTCTTCTGTTCCATAGATTCTTTCTGGTGCTGCTTTAGCAGATGCCCATTCTCTACAGTTGTTCCGTTGAGCAGCTGATCATCTTGGGAGCTAATCCCTAGCTGTATGTCCAGGATCTCCTACAGGAGAAAAGGAGAAACGTCCATCAGTACTGTCCCTGCCAACTTTACATTTTCCTGTTACGTTCCACTACACAAAGCCAATAGAAATCTGAGTCTGGTCAAAAAGCTCCTTATTTTTATGTCATACTACTGCAATATCTATTGGAATGTCTACCACATTTTACTACAGGAAAAGTCAAAATTCTCGTTATAAAACAAGTCAAATTATTCAAAGATGGCTGTGAGTGACAAGAGTGGTATGAACTGTGAGCTGTTTCTAACGTCATTAAGTGCCAGGTACCTGAATGTACAATAGAAGCTGCACTGAGAAGCACAAGACCCTGAGTGTTAAAATAATGTTTGATATCACTATGAAGACTAAAATCAAAAAGCTTTGCTATCAACATCATCTAATAAAGACTAAGGAAAGGACACAGTGACCTCTTTAGACACAGATTTTTGTACTCACTTCGATTTGTTCCCCTTGCCCATCAGGTTCGTCTGTATCCAGGGCTGACAGCTCCAATTCAATGTCTCGGTCTGGCTTTGTGTCTGCACAGTCTTCAGTGTAATCAGCCTAAAAAGAGAATGAATCAGTTCTGTAAATACCAAGCTGGCTTTTCACCTGCTTCACACAACACTAAAGTGAAAACAGAAGATGCATTTCTAGGACACAACTTTTCTACAGTACCAAAGCTAAATCTAATCACAATGAAGTACTGAAACAGAGAGACACAATGAACACCGAAGCAGAAATTTCTGTGGAGTCCATTGGCACAATGATCAGATTTATAACATGTACAAATAGAACAAAAAGTAATGACTGCATGAAAATGACTGTCACATTCTTCCCATTTGTTAAATGGGTGACTGAAGCAGCAGCATGGCAGGTGCACCTGCTTGGTCCCTGGCAGATAACTGAGTACAACAACAATGACTTGAGAGTGATAAAATGAAGAGCTTTAACTCCTAGCTAAAATGCATGCACTTGTGTATATACAAGAACCTCAAATGTTTGTCTCATCCCAATCACCCCTTCCTTTACCTCACCATTCCTCAAATCAATTTCTTTGCTTAAAAGATTTAAGGTAAGACGACTGCCTTCATCCAGGGAGTTCCACTTCTGCTGCATGGCTAGTGCATTCGCCTCTCTCTGAAGGAGCAATGAGTTGCTTTTGGCCTATGGCAAGAAATGTACCAGTTATCAACAACTACACTTAAACCACGTGTGGTCAAATGGCAAACCAAACCAGCTCACAAAAGCACAGCTCTCTTGCTAGATGGAGAACCATGATACACTGCATCCATTTTGTTCTGCATTTGCTGACATGCACCACACTTTCTCCCCAAAATGGCCTTCCTGATGGCAGTGGAACAGCTCAATTAGGAGTCCTAATGCAGCAAACCAAGTGCTGCAGGACTAGCATCTGGTTAACCCTTATTGATCATTCTGTCGTTTGTTCTATTTTCTATAGGCTACACTAAGAAAATTTATTTAAAATCACTTTACTCAACAATGTTTTTAAATTGAGAAACCCTCACAGTATAACACCTGATCTTACCTGCTGTAATTCAATGCTCAGTAGATCTCCAGTGCTGGAATGCTTCCTGTGACCAGACAAATCTGTAACTATGAACCTGTCTCTTTAAGAGAAAGAAGACAAAACCAGGAATTAAAAACAAGTTCTCTAAATCAAAGCTTCAAACTTCATTAGTCTATCAATGTTAGATTTTTGGAAACTATGTGACTAAGACAACAGCTTCACTAGGGCTCACAATACCTCAAGGCAAACATCCTTATTTTACATATGGGTAAGATTTGGCTAGAAAGCCTGAAACTACTCAAGACGGCACATTTTGACATGACAGCTTGGCAGCACCTGACTCCAACTCTGTGATTAGGTGTCTCAAGGGATATGTTCCTAGTAATTGTGCACTATTAACTGCATTAAGTATTAAAGACTACGAAAGTTTTAACCTAGTTTCAACAAGGCTTTCTGCTGGATAGGTAAGAAGTCTTTTACTTTAAAATTAAGACTGTCTATTAATAGACATTCCAGATTCCCCACACACATCCAGGACTTTGAAGAACTGCAAGCTACAGAAAATGCTGCTAAGAGAACAGAGAGGAGTCCGTACCGTTCGGCATAACGTGCTGACGAAGCGGAATCCAAGCCATAGGCACTCCATCTCGAGTCAACAGCATTGACATAAGGGACATAATCTGTAAAGAAATGAAGAGACCACTATTTCCTCTGCTCCTAAGTGGGACATGGAGGTATTTCAGCTCTTTGCATCTTCACTGCTGCAGTAAGCATGAAGAGGATGAAGTGCTCGTGATGTATAGAAATGATGAATTCACTGTCACACAGAGCCTGTACTTGTACCTGATACACTGATGGGTTTCGTAGCACTTCCTTGGGAAGCAGTGGCCTGGATAGGATCTGTCGTGTGGTAGCCTGTGCGGGATGACCTGGAGATCGCACCCCACTTGGAGATGATGGGCCCATCGCTAAACGGGATTATAGGATCCTCCTCCTTCGCCCTTCTCTGCGTCTCGAATAAGTGCACTCTCCTTTTAACATCCCCACTGTCCAAATCCTATGTATTGAGGAGACAGGAGACACGTGGGCTCAGCTGAGGTTATTCAGACTCCTCAACTGACCAATAACTTTCTGATTATTGTTGCCTATTTACAATACTGTGAAAAGATAGCTGAACAACTTTGAATGGGCAGAACTACTTTGAAAAACTAATAATAGAAGCTATCAACTTAAAAAAGGCTCATTTAACCAAAGAGAAGACACTTGAGCATGTAAGGTTAATCACACTAACGAGAGAACATGCAGAAAACCCCTACCATTAACACGGCATTGGAATTGGCAATCACATCCTTGGGCTCTGAGTCGATAGCATTTATACAAGAGCCAATAGTGCCACAAGACCACGGTGAATAGTGAGAGAGATGGTCTTCCTCAAATTTAGTTCCACTCAAATCACTGACACTCTCTGAGAACTACAGAAAAGGGAATAAATAAGCAGTGAATAATAAAACCAGGGAATTCAGTTTTAAAATAAGAAGAGACATTTACTGCTATTTAATTAAGTTATCTCAAAGGTCAATCAAGGAGTTCCAGCCATGTTCAAGTCTTGGGGGCAATGTAAGCAGTTTTGTCAAATTTTAAACCAGTGGCCCTGGCAGCTGTCTGAGGACAAGCTTTGCCATACAAGTAACTGCCTGGCCTGCCAAGATGAGAGACTGAGATCAGTGTCACTGGGTTACTGGCAGGTTTCTTCAGGCAAACACCTACAGTAATTGAACTGAGAGGAAGCCATGCATTTTCCTTCAATGTATTAGCCAGTGACCTGTAACTCTCCAAACTGGATGCAAAGGACTAAACCCTGATCCACCTTGAATGTGTCCGTAAGGGACTCCAGGTACATGTACCTTACAAGAGCTTTTCTGAACAATCAGTCTGACACCTCAAATATCACTAACGAAACTGTAAAATCACAGCTCAGAGTGCTTGGCACAGTGCTTCTCAAACTAGTTTTTTGGATGCATTTCATTTACACATATAGAAAAGACATTGCAAGCTGTTTTTTTCCCTTCAGAAGCACATTACTGCTATTTCTGGAGTTCCCACTCTTCTTTGCAGGACTTATGGACACAACGCTCTACCAATGCCTTTTGCCACTTCCAAGGGATATGTATTCTCTGGGACTTTAGCACTTGAAATGCAGCTTGATTCAGGCTACTCATGTCATAATGCTCTCTGGAGTATAAAAGGGAAATCCTTCTTAACAGAAAACAACTGTTGTCCCCTACACAAAAACCTGGAGGTTCACAAAGCTAGTTCAATGAAATTATGTTTCCTTTAGTGAGGCTAAACTGAATCACTTCACTTCGTGATCTTTTTTCTGCAATCATGTTTAGCATCACCTTAGTCTCAAATTGAATGCATCATTATTAGCTATTACTTTCCTTTTGCTAGAAGATTTAAATTAATTTTACGAGCAATAGATGGCAGGTAGAAAATCTCTACTAGAAATATTAAATGGCATCTTACAGAAACAGGAAGGGAAAATGAAGTAGTTCTTTGGCTTCCCACCTCTGTGCTAAAATCCACACTGAAGAGAGGAGAAGGTGGTGTTGGAGATGGTGCTGCCATAGGAAGGGTTGACGATACCAGAGGAGTTTTCTGTGTGTGGTACTGTGCCCATTGCTCCGGCTTCCGTCTCAGCTGCTCATCGTATCCAGTCTTCAAATGACCACAAGGCTCCTGCAAATGAGACATACAGGACTGTATATCCTATCACAGAAGGCAAATACTTGCAAGGGACACATTTAGACCCCCAAATTTCCTTGGGTCTGTAACCTTGCACTGATATCAGTTGAAGATTTTCACAGGAATTTGTAAGAGAACCTGGACCCTGGATGGCAACTCCAATATGCAATTGATTCACCACCATGCTTGGGAATTAAGGGGGCAGTGGGGCTCTGGTCCTAATGTAGGTTAGAGTGGTCTGTTTTACAAGCCCATTTTATTAAGGTTAAAAACAAAACCAGAATTTTGTCCAGGCCACACATCTTGACCATTGTAACCCCGAATAAACAGGTCCATGCTCATTATTTACCAACTTCCCAGTAATAACCTTCAGAACCAAGATACATCCTTCCCTTCCTGGCACTCACTCACCCTTGGTAAAGGCACAGTCCTCTGCTCGTTGGGAGGTTGACAAGCCACAGAGTAATACCCATCCAAAGAGTTGTATCTCTCCCGTAATGATGTCTGATAGACAGATGAGTGCATCACATCCATGGGAGGTAAAGAATTGCTCCTAATAATATCATCTCGTGGGTACATCTGTGGGCGCCAGATGCGCCTGCTGTCATAAACTGGAGCATACATTCCAGAGGGGACAGGAGGAACTGGTCCATACGGCTGCGGAGGAGGAGGCTGGTAAGGAGAATTCAGTCGATCTCGAGGGGGAAATGTGCTGTAATGATCGGCATATGGCACGGAAGCAGGTGGGAGGGAGGATTCTGGAACGTTATTGGACCTCACAAAGCGAGGAACACAGGGAGCCACACCAGCTGGTACTGTTGGAGGCGGTGGATAATATCCTTAAAAATTGGAAAAAAGGAATATTTAATGCAACCACAAACGACCCAAAACATTACACCTTCTAAAACTGTAAATAGTGTTGATAAGTACCTTTAGAGTACGAGCAGTGACACTTCACAAACCTCTTAACTGACCCTACCATGGCTCTGTGAGATCTAATTTCATGTATGACAACCTCACTGGCAGATGCACTGCTGGCCCTTCCCCACCAGTTAGGCAAGTGAAGTTTCTCTGCCATTGCTCCTGTGTACTATGGTATGACTAAGTAACTGAACAGTCAAGGTCTTAAGCACTTCTTTATATAGGAATTTAAAATAGTTCTCTCTAAAATAAGAAGCTATATTGCTAAAAAAAACCCCTAATTCCAAACGTTTATGAATAACCATTTCACACTTGACTTATTCTTATTTCTTTTGACAGGATTATCTGAACACCTCTACCCTTTGCTTTGAGAGCTTATGAATGACTTGATGCTGGAACACTTAGTTGTTTGCTCGAACATACACATGCACATTGCAACCTGAAAAACACCTGGAGCCTTGCAAGAAAGGAGAACCACCAACACTGAGAGCAAACTGCAGGTCCCTCACATACCCAGCAATGAACAAGGTTAGTATTCCATTAAGTGAAGATTCAGCTGATACTCAATAAAACATAAATTGACAAAACCAAGGTCAAGCTATTTCTCAGCATTCAGGCTTACCTAGAGAGAAGTTCAGAGCTAATTTTGACTCAGGGCTCATCTCACTCACCTGTCTGTGGGTACTGTGGAACTTCATATGACAGCTGAGTCCTGGGATCTTGGAAGTACTGAACGTTATCAGAATGTGGAGGGTAGACAGGTACTCTGGGAACAAACGGGCTGGATTTTGGAGGCACAGAATTCACTTCTGTTCCAATATTAGGAGGACCAGCTGAGGTAGCTGCTGCCTGGCTTACAGGAGTCTTGGGTGGAGAACCAATTTTACTGAAAAGATTACCAAGAAATCATTAATCAGATCTAAATTTCTTTCAGTTACATGAAGTGTACACAGAGAGATGAATAATGTGGAAATTTGGGCCTTAAAGGGAGAGAGTTACCATCTTGTCTATATTGCATAGGAGTATTCAGCAGCTAAAGCAACTGATGCTGGTTCTGACCACCTGAACCCACAGGCTTTGTGTCACAGTATCTACACTGCAGTGCAATCCTAACACAGCCCTGCAGCCAGTGAGCACCAGCAATGGCTGCAAGCCAGGCCCAGAATTCAGTATCTGTTGTTTGCTATTCACAAACTCCATGATAATCTGAAAGCCAAATGTTGTGTTTAATTACCTGGATGAAAAAAGTCACTTACTTTTCAGGAAGTGATTCTGTAGGGGAGCCAGAAGCATTCTGGCCATTGGCTCCAGTCTTGCCTCCCTTCTTGGTGTTCTCCAGAGCTCTGAGGGAGGTGTCTGCACAGCGAGGGATCAGTTGGGGCACCCCAGTCTCTAGATTAGCTATTCCATTAGTACTTGGTACCATCTTCCCTGTTGCTTCAGGGCTTCCTATGACAGAGATGACGTTTCCCGTGGTGGTTGAGACGCTGCTGTTGACGCCAACTTTATTCAGGAGGGGAAATGTTCGCACTGTGGCGCTGATTTTTTTGTTCCTCAAGCGGTATCTATAGACAATCACGGGTACAAACACACACAAAACACCACATGATTTAAGAAGTGCTTATTGTGAAGCTTAATTGATTTGTGAAACTAGCAGAAGGAAGGGATTGAGAGGAACATGATAGGAAAAAATTACAAGACTCCAAAAACTGGTACTTGTTTTCAACAATCTGCAAAAAACATCACTGTTTTCCCCTGTAACTGCTCAGAGATTCATTCTCCAGTCCTCTGAAAATGGATTTGGGTGAAAACAGCTTCAAGAATGCAGATGTTAAATATTGTTCAATAACTCAGTTCATTCATCAATTAAAATGTAATTAATAATCTCTCTCTTGCAGGTGATATAACCAACCCACGAGAGACACTGAGCCTGCACTCAGTCTCAGGAAATTTTACTTCATAAGGGACAAAATAAATCTAGAATTAGTTTGGAGACATTGCATTACTGTACCTTCATTTTCATATAAAGAACAGTCACTTTCAGAGAGACACAAATCCTTCCAAATGAACAAACAGATAGAAGAGATTGCTTTCAGAATTCTGTGGAGATTTGTTTTTAATTTAAATCCAAAGGAAAAGGAAAAAAGTCTCTCGCACTCACTTTTCAAGCTCTTCCTGAGAATGAGCAAATGTACAGTTTGTTCCTCTTGGACATCCTCCTTGCTGTCGAAGGTCTCGGCACATACTTGTTTTGTATTTGCTATTTGGTTGTGGCTTTAAAGAGAAACATAAACCACAAGATATTTACATAAAAATAGGTTTAAAATACACAAAATTCATCCATATGTTTTTACATTTTGCAGCTTTAGTCAGAAAACCAAGGACACTCTTTGTTAATGTCATTGTATGGATCTCACTATCAGCTCTGCTGCATTCCAGTCACAGCTGTCAGGTTCTGAAAACCTGAATGCACTAAATAACAGTACCATCAATTAACCCACAGAAAAGTCCATAAATATTTCAAATCAACAGTAATTTTTCAAAGCTGCATCTTTCAGTAAATGTACATTAAGACATGTAACGCAATGAGCAACTCCAGTTACCTGTGGAGTTTCATGGCCTTTCCTGCTGTAATTCTGAATGAAATCCACCAGCCCATGGACCACAGTCTTTACAGCAACCATTGCATTTTCCAGCTGCTCCCATGTTGGAGATGCTGCATCTGAAATTATTAACAGCAGGGCTGTCACTCTAGCAACAATTCCAGGAGAGGCAACTCTCCCAATACTTCACACCACCAAGTACCAGGACAGAACTCAGAGAGCCCTGAAGAAGAGTATATTATGTTAAAGAACAGAAAGTTTGAAACCAGGAATGGAGGTTGTCAGCATAATAGTTTACTTTGCTAGATATGAAAACTATCAAGAAAAGTTTACAAAGCTGCACTTGCATACCTGGATTTGGATCTATGTTTGCCAGGAGCTCTAAATGAGGCCTCAGCCTGTTAAGGTTTGCAGGGTCCCCCGTGCGCTGCAAGACAATTGTCAATTCTTGTACACTCTTAGCAAAAGATTCTGGAGACTGGAGCTGAAAATAAAGGGAGTATTAGTCTGCTGCATCTCACAACTGTGAATTGTTACTCTTACAAAGATATTAATTACACTGGTTGCTAAATGCAATATATAGTGTCTTCAGATGGCATATAGAGAGGATCAGTGGAGAGAAATTTTATCTCTCAGCTCAGAATCTGCCCTATGCAGCTTCATCATAAGACACCAAAAAGGGAATTAAAAGTACTTCATATGAGGAATATGCTACAGCTGGGAAAAAAAATAAAATCATTCTAGGTTGAATGAGTATTTGCTATGACTAAAGACACAAAAAGTTAACTGAAGGAGTTCTTTGGTTTTTATTATCACATTTAGTAGTCAGAGATAATCCTACTAAGATACTGAAATCATCCCTTTGACAAACCTTGTCAATAATGGATTGCATGTGAGACTTGTGTGCCAAGTCTCCATAAAGAAGGGAAGACCACTGCTCAGGTGATATCCTCAGCCCTGCTTCCATGGCAATGTGGACAATCTGGGCATCGTGTTCCCTCCGCAGAGCCTCGTAACTCCGGAACTCTTCTTTAAGTTGCATCAGAGAGGAATCTTCATCCCTTTTAGTGACCTAATAAATAGCAGTACTTAAATATCCCTTCTTGGACCAAAAAAAAAGTCATCTCCAAGTCCATCAGAAAAAGACATCGACAAAGCACTTTTGCGTACTTATTCATGTATTTCATAATAAATGTATTTCAAAAGAAAAAAGAGACCCATGGAATTAACTTTTCATTGTGCACTACTTAAATGCACAGAAAGTGAATTTACATAACATTTTACAGGGGACAGATGCTAATTCTAGGTCAGGTTCTCTGCAGCTGCACTAGTTCACTGGAACAAACTCCAAACCCTGGTGCCTTACCTTAAAGCATGATGCTCTATACAGTAGCTGCACAACGTGACCAATGCTCGTTTTAGAGGCCTGAGGAAATCTTGGTTCTAGCCTTTGCACCACAAAAAGTACCAGAACTTTTCTTGAGAGTGCAGAGCCATCTTCCAGTGCCAGTAATACAAGTTTCAGTGCCTCCTCTTGCATAGCTGGAACACACAACAAAGAAAGGAAGTGAAATACATTCCCAACACAGCACATGTGTTCATATATGAACACTGCAAACAGGAGCATCTGAATCACCTTGAATGCAATTCCTTATTGCCTTTTATTTCACTAATCATGAGGAAAAAAAAGCTTTGTAAACTTTGAAAGAAATTAACTAGTTCAGAAGAAGTATTTAGAACACTCTAAGCACCTTAGAGCTAAGACTCATTTTCAGTAGTAAACACATCAGGAGTACAGTGCTTATGCTTTTTTCCACTGTGCAGCCTTGTAGCCTTTGTCATTTTGGGCAACTCACCAATGCTACACCATGGAACTATAAAATAACTATGGGAACAGAACAGGAATGCTATCATCAGTTATTGGAACCAAGAGAGGACAGCTTCCAGTTTAGAGAGATTTCCCTTTTGTTTCTGTGCTTGCTTCAGCAGTGCTCTTAACTGTGTTTGCTGTTTCTATCAAAGATACAAATGTGATCACTAGTTTTACAAGCATGCTAAATATACTCTCTTTCAGATCTACAGGTATCTTACCTGGTCCTAGAAACTGGCATCCTCGTGCCCTGACAGCAGCCCAAAGATTGGCAGAAAGCTGCTGAGGATTTTGGTGCTGCAGGATGAGCTCTGTGACAGTTCTCTCCCCCAGTGACCGAGCTGCCCTCATGGCTCTAACCCGACCCTCCTCCTCCACCAGCTGACAGTTCACCAGTGTCACAAGCTTCCTCTGCATTGGACGGCTCAGTGCACTCTGATTCAAGCTTGCAACACCTCCAGAGAAAGAGAGAAAAGGCAAACTATTGCTTCTGATCAAATTCATCTCAATGATTCAAACAAAAATATCTGATGGTGTATGACTTTCTCTAGGACTTGGATACTAGTCACAGGTATCTTCCCCCTGCTTAGGTGACTCCGTGTAACCCATTATCAAAAAGAACTTTAATTAAACTCTTAAATTGACATCAAAGTCATCCTTTGGGGAAAGTTCAGCTTTAGCACAGAGTTAGCCCCGGGGCAATATTATTAAATCAAGTAGAATATTTTGTAAACTTAAAATAAAAAACCACAAGCAAGTGTCGCAACTGTGAATAAGCTTTTTAAGACATGGGGAAATTTTATTACAAAAATTAGAGGATTATCTCACTGATGTTGGCAATCAGTGCTGAAAACACAGTGCTGTTAAAAGTAAGCTACATCCAAATCCCACTGTTCAGCAAGGACTCACCTTTTCCTCCACTTAATGGCTTTAAGTAGAGTGCCAAATCCTCAACACATTTCTTTGCTACTTCATAATGTTTGTTCTCTCCTACATTACTCAACTTCACTGTCTGATGATCAGGTACCTAAAAAATGCAAGGGGGAGGAGGGGGGAGAGGAATTACACACACCTGGCTGACCTCTGCGCGGTGCCTACGATGGTGCCCAGATCACTGCTAATTACATAACACTGCAGATGTGCACAGGCTGCTCTGAGAGCAGGGACACAGGACCCACCCCAGGCACGTACAACGGGATAAAGAAGAACAGAAAGCACTCCAGATGAGGATCAGGGTGATGAAAGATGCTTTTATACTCAACACATTAAAATCAGAAGTAGGATAGAAAACAATAACCAAGCTCTAACAAGAAGGTACTTAAGAAGATGAAGAACACAGGATTCGAGAGGATGATCAGTATACCAGAGCACCATGACTTACTACAGACACACAAGGGAAGTTATAAGACAAAATTAACTGGCTAGAAAATAATAAAGCAAAGTTAAAAAATAACTGAGGCATCATTTGGGAATGCTCAAATTTTCCAGAAGAACTAGGAAATGTAACTTTGGGGGAAAAAACCTCAAAGTAGAGTAACAAGGTCAGATAAGGAAAATAGAGGGAGTACAAGACACAATACATTAATTGAAAGACATTGCAAGAAGTTAGGAGACAGGAAAATAAACGTTGCAAGATCAAGGCAGTGATCTGACACCAAAATAAATGAAAGGAACACGCGAACTTGAGAAACAAAACCACTCTGACATAGTGTTATTACCAACAGCTGTGTCAAGGCATGTGATAGGACATTAAAAAGCATCTTCCTGCATCACCCAGGTGTTAGCGTAACATGAAAAGGCACATGAATCAGCAGAAGGGGAACAGACTTATTTAGTCTCCATACAGTGCAGAGCTGATTATATAATCACTGTTTTGCCACTGCTACGAGACAGCAGAGGGAACATTCCTGGCCTGATTAGCCACTGCCTGAAAACGCAACTGAAAACCATCATCAGGCAGAGTTTACAAAAAATTACACACACACTCTTCTGGAACTTGGTTAAACAGCCACTCTGGAACATGTGATGTAGAAAGGAGATTCCTTGCAAGACTATTAATGAGTGCAGCCTGCAGGTTCACTCTTCTAATGACAACTGTGGCACAACTGTCTATTTACTAGTGGGGATTTTTCTTCAGTCACAGTCCAAGAGCCTTTTAAAATCAGAATTCAGCTTACAACTAGAATATGTCTTCATTTTATAAGAAGACGGTCCTGAAAATAGTGTGGCTGCTTTAAGAGCACGTCTGGACTTCTAAATATTACAAAGATAAATCTTATCCATTTTTGGGGGCTAAAACGAGGGCAGAAGATCAGCATGTGTATTGCACATAAATGGCTCCACCACAAAGTGGCCAAACAAAGAGCTGCTTAATCCATACCTGGGCTCCAACCAACTGGAGGAGTGCAAAGTTCACAGGAAGCACATCGATGTCGGTGTTGATGGCAGTCTGGTCGAAAGGACATGCCTTGCGATGCAGCTTGTTCAGGCAGGTCTTACAGACAGTGTGAGAGCAACCTAGGCTGATGGGTTTGTGCACATTCTCATCAAACTCGTTGTAGCAGATTGGGCAGGACAGAAATTCTGTCCACTGAGCTGCCTGCACAGGCATTGTGGAAGCTGGACACTTGTTGAGCAGGCTAGCAGACCATTATTTCACTGTACTATGTTTTGGCAGCTGTAAGTGAATAACAGAGTATTTAAAACATGCTTTCTGGGAATTCAGAATGATTTTTAATTAAAAAAACACCCCACAATTTTAATATTATACAGAATAAAACCAAATCCTTATGCTGAAGTACTAAAAAAAACCCCAACTCTGTGCCAGTTTGACAACTGTACCAAAAAAGGCTTGGGAACCAAATTAATACAGACCACCATAAGTCAAACCTATTCACAAGAAATGGCATTATAGTTGTGGGTTTTTTGGTGGAAGGGAGTTAACATGCTATTTTCATCTGAAGGAGAACACCACCTTCCTGCTGCACATCTTACTCAGACTTATTCATACACCAAACTAAGCCCAGCTTTGCTATTTTTAAAGCACACTTTCTGTAAAAGATCAATTAACAAAAGTTAACAATCATAAGAAAATACTAAAAGATAAGAAATCAGCTTTAGTTTTATGATTGTCTTGTGTTACGTCCCCCTTTCTCTCAAGAACCCACTGGAGCACTCAAGGGCAGAGACTGCTCTATTCATATCCACAACTTCATGTCCACAAACTCAAAGCAAGAAAAGCTTTGATGTGTGGCAAATCCAGGTATTTAGGACAAAACTCATGATAAGGCAAGCAGTAACTTCAGCTGGCTTGCTATTAAGTCTTTTCCTTTGAAAAAAATCTCACTCTGTGCAATATTACCAAACAAATTGTTTACATAAGTGTATTTCAAAGAAAAGATGGATTTACAGAGATTGGTCTGAGACATCCCATCTTATATAACTCGTGTTCTTGACAAAGGTACCAGGCCTAAGGAATTCATCCAAGCCATTCACATCCAAGCTCTCATGACGAAGATTTGAATCCAGAGCTTCATGTCAGCAGGGCACAGCCCCACCCTGGGCCACGATGTGCCACCACAGTGACTCTCTGCAACTACAGACCAGTCAGGTCACTTCTAGGCTACAAACAAGCTTCTCCCAGCAGCTTGTTACAAATGCAAATACACAAATGTTGTAATGGCATGTTTAACATCCTATTTTTTACTCTGATGACAGAAAAAAGGTCATTGTTCTGAGGAAGATGAGATCTCCCCCTGTGTTTGAATTCGGGAGCTCCTTACTGCAATCCCATTGTGGCTGTTTAATTAATGCTAACGTATCAGACCATTGAAATAATTACAAGAACACCAAATAGACTCTTATCTGTGGATGTATTTTATGTTAATTATGACCATCTGTTTAGAAATCCTATTTAGTACTATGAACATTCAGTGCCCTTTAAGTAACAGGATCCTTGTACAAGATGTCCTTATCTCCATCAGCTTTTCCATATTATGCAGCGATTTTCCCCCCAGATGAATTCCCACAGTAAGTGTAAAACACACCAAACTGAAAGCTGAACCTGTCCCTTCAAAACCAAACTGCTGAGGTTACACTTTCAACCTAAGCCATAATATCCACAGGCACTGGACAAAACAGATTTCCACCCAGCTTTCAGGGAAGCCCAATCCAAGCCCTTGCAGGGCAGAACAAACACAGTGGTCTTTAACCTGCTACTGCTACATATGTGTTTTAACCAAGGAAATTCAGAAGCAAAACAAATAAGAGCAACACCAACAACGAGCCAACACGTCTAGCAAGGGTTTTGATTCCTCTACAAAGAATCCCACCATTTCCTTTAGTACATCTGCTTCCTTACCCAAATAGCAGGACAAGACATGCACAGAACTGTAAAGCTTTTTGCCAGCATTACCAGAAACACAAGACACCAACACCACTGCTGACCTAGGACTCTGTTGTTGGTGTTTCTTCACCTGTCTGACTGCAGGGGACAGGTAACAGCACAACCTATACAACTGTGGGAAGTGTGTAACTGTCATGACTCACTCAAGGAAAAGTTTAAGAGACAGGTACACAGAGCCCAGCTGCTGAAATGTCACTAACACCCTCCTGATAAACTGTCTCCCCATCCACACTGCTCACTAATTTCCTCCAGTGCAGGGATCTCTGCTCTCAGATGGGACCCCCAGTCAGTTTACTCAGGTACCTCAGAGACCTGCAAGAAACCACCACCTCTCTGTTTACTGCTTCTAAAATACACCTGTTTGTTTTCCTGACCAGCACAGAAATGAACACAACAGACTCTTGGAGCATGCACCACCATTTTCTAAAGACCCGTCTCTGGGTGTTTAATCATCCCAAATGACAGATTCTACTAAGCATGTGTTGACTTTCAGATTTCTTGACAGGAAAAAAAAAATCTAATTAAATCAGCAAACAGCTGGGAAAAGCTCTTGACTCCCAAAACTTTGACTCTCCATACTCTGTTGAGCCTGGCAGCTCTTCTGCCATTCCTGCGCCCCAGTGTGTTCAGAAAACAATCTCACAGCTCCTAATTATCATGTCAACTTCTACACAAAGCATAAGCCAAATGTTTAATAGATTCTTGCTCCTTGTCAGAAGCAATGTATTTCAGGGATGTCCTCTGGAAGAACAGATTGCTCCAGTGCTCTAAACTGAGCAAACACAGGAAGAAGAGCTAAAGAAAGGAGACAGACTAGAAATCCTTTGGATTTTGTTTTTAACTGGCAGTAGACTCCGTTAGAGCAACTCCCCTTGGTCTGTCTGTTCACTCAGGCACACGTGCCACATACACATACAGGGCTTCTCTTCCCTGTCAAAGTACAAGCACCCTGTTAAAAAAAAAACAACCCCCCCAAAAAAAGCTGATAGGGAACTGGTCAAACATAAAGGCAAACGGTCTGCAAAGACATGGCAGCTGCTACTGAAAAGATCTTTACATAGTTTAATTACAGTAAGTAACACTTAAGTAATACCTCAGATGGCAAACAGAAACAAACAAGCCTAAGTTCATACAAATTACATAATAAATAAAAAGTAGTAGAGCTGAGTAATTCCGTGTTTCTAACACAGTAGTATTTTCCTGTTGCAGTAATGCTTGCAATGCAGCTGAGTAACAATGATAAATAACTGATTTTCTCATTTTAGTCCAGAATATTGGATGAAATTGGAAGGTGAGGTGGGAGATAGGTGAAACCTCAAAACCTTCCTCAAACAGATTATTTTACATTAACTTTTAGTCACCTACTTCCATGACATTCTCTACAACTAAGTCACTGTGCTTACTGAACAACCTTTGGACATCATAAATATAATTTAATTCTGACTTCCTGGAGAAACTAAGCTTAGGTGATGCTGCTGTTCTGTTAGTCTGTTCCTCTCCCACACCGCTTAGCCAGGGCACTTGCCAAAACGTGAGTTTCATCCCTTATCACAGAAAAGACTGAAAGCTTGAACTCCGCTCCCCCAGAGCATCAACCTTGCAGCTCCACCCTTGGCTCTGCTCAGGCCAACTCCAGCACATCCCTGGTGGGCCATGGGCAAAGGAAAGATGAATGAGCAGAGCTTGGATGAGAATGAGACAGGGAGTAATTCTCTACAGATGAAGGAAAATCTTGAATACTTGTGAAATTACAACCCTACTGTGGATTTAAGCCTAAGTCTTACAATCCAATTGATTTTTAATCACTAAATTAAAGAGTCCTTGCTAGTGACTTGCTCTTAATGCTGACTGCAGGGATCGTGGTATTTTCTTGTGTTTTTTAAATTGATCTCCATGAAGATGTTTCAGTTTTGCAGATTAATGGCCTGCTGGCACTACAGGAGGAGTAGCAGTTTCAAGCTTTCCTTCCTAAGTTATGTAGTTCTGAAAGCTTCCTGACTAGGTCAAAAACTGAAATGTCCATGTAATCAAATTATCTTTGTTAAATCATTCTCTGGAAGGGCAAGGATCTGTTATCCATTTCTTTTCAACAGCCATCATCTACAGACCTGAAAAATTAGCTTCATTACAGGCTTAGGAAAGGGCCATCCCTGTAACAGCTTTGCATCATTCAGCTATGACGGCCTGAAACTAAAATAAATCCTCTTTACAGAGCAGACTTGCTGATTTCTACACTCTATAATATCTGTCACATGTAAATCTCTTTATATCACGTGCAAATTCTATATATAAAGTCTTTAATGACCATTAAATATAGTGTTTCAACGCATTTTTTACGCTGAACATTAATGCTCCTGGAATTATCTACAGCCCAATTCAAATCTCAGAAAACTCACCAAGAGATATGCTGGGGACATACTAGAGCCACAGTGTCTCTCCAGTTGGAAGGGACACCCAGGGACCATTGTGCCCAGCTCCCTTCTTCTCTCACAAGTACCTGACGCTGAACCATACGGCTAAGAGCATCGTCCAGATGCTCCTAGAGCTCTCTCAGGCTTGGGACTGTGACCACTGCCCTGGGGAGCTGTTCAGTGCCCAAACACCCTCTGGGGGAAGATGCTTTTCCTAATGTCCAACCTGGACTTCCCCAACACAACTTTGTTCCACTTCCTCCTGTTCTAAATATACATGAATATATATGTGTTTCCAGACTACATTTTGCCAAACACCTACAGGATGCTGCACTTGTTACCTGCTTCAAAAATGAAAGCTTAAATCTCCTCTGGCTCCTTAACACACGTGGCTGAAGGGTAATTCCTACGAACAGGAACTCACCAACACAAATTTAAGCTGGTGGCTGCTCAGCAAGTGCCAGAGCTCACTCAGTTCAGAGCTGACTCCCTAAAAACAGCCCCAGAGTCAGTGTGCCCACAGCAGTCCACACCTGCACCTCCCTGCACAACCCCATTACAGGATTTTAAAGTTTCTTATATACTTATGTAATGCCACTGTGGGTTTCTGTGGTTTGTAGGTGTCACTGAAAGGAGAGTCTGTCCCTGCCACCACCCTGCTACCAATTCAGCTCCTGTGACAGTATTGACTTCTCAGGACTAACTGAAGGGCAAACAAATGCAAAATTCTCCTTGCCACCAAAATCAGTTGAACTTGCTGTGAATACAGAGAAAGGGAATCTATTTCTAAGCAGATCTATTTTGACACAGTTACTTCAGGAAGAGATACATGCAGAACTCCTTACTCTTCAGTAATATTTTTGGACAGTAAGTACTCTCTTGTATGGTTTAGTTCCCTAAGCTGTGGGTTTTTAAAACAACCTCCATGCTAAACTATACACTTTACAGCACAGAAATTCCACATTCTAACATTTTCCAGATAATTTTAATCAAGTACCAATTCCACTCTAAGATGTAGGCAAGAAGCTAGAGGCACCACAGGAGTCAGAAAGCCTTTCTAAAGTTTACACAGAATGGTTTAATGTGCCCATGGATATAAATTTACCTTTCCTTAGGGCTGTCCAGTCATCCAGGATTCATCCCATTAAGGGTGCATAAAAATATTAGCAAATAAAATGTAACATACACCTAACAAATGCTACTAGCTATTGCCCTCTAGGTATTGTGAATATTTTATCTATTGTAACTCAGCAAATCCTTAAATAAATGAGATCCACACACAAGACTAGGAGTTCATTCAGGGGTATCTCAAGCACTGACATGAAAGGTTGTTGGAACTGAGTATTTTTGAGGGGAATGGCCACAGCCTTAAACAAGACAGACACAGGAGTTAATAAGAAACCTTTTCCTGGGGAAAGCTTTGCTTACAAGGCAGAAACAAGAAAGAGTTCATTAAAAAGGCACGAAGGTCTTGGGAAAGTGATTCATTACAAAAATGCAGTGTTTCATGGAATAGTACTAAAACAACAACACAAGCTCAATTTCTAGTACTCCCACAGATGTTTAGCACAGACCAGAGGTCAAACAACACTGTTTTGATTCATAATATTACAGTTGTACTGGTTGGTTCTCACTTAAAATGAGATCTATTCCGCCACAATTACAAATTTACACCCTTGTAACGCAAAGGGCTGTTTTTAATTCTAGTTTCAGCGTTAAGATGTAGCTGTAATGGCTGCGAGAGAATGATCACAAGAGCAGCTACAGGAATTACAATGAAACCCACAAAATCAGTCTGTATGCAACAGGCCTAGATCAGAAACTGCCCTGGTTGCCTGGCGAAACTTTGTCATCGTCGTGCCTCGCTAAAGATCACAGAACATCCTGAGCTGGGAGTGACCCACGAGGAACACGCAGCCCAACCCCTATCCCTGCACAGGCCACGCACCCGCTCTGAGCCGAGCGCTCGTCGCTCTGCCGCCCTTCCCGTGCCCTGCGCTGACCTCCGCACTGACCTGC
>NW_008665080.1:0-586 GCF_000695815.1 Acanthisitta chloris | reverse complement strand
TATCCCAAGCTCCAAAGCACAGTTCTTGTGCTTGCTATTGTTTCAGATACAGCTCTATTTAAACATTTGTTTCCTCAGTGCAACTTTGGTGGGTTTGCAGCTATAGGGTCAGCAGTTGAACCACAGACATCTCCTGGCTGAGAATAGTTAAGGGAAGGGAATGCTATGATAAACTCTTCCCTTCTTTCCTCACCACATCTTTTCTTTCTGCATCTGAGGGAAGAAGGTCATCTTGTTTCTGCTGCCTGCACACACAACACACATTTATAATGTTCAAGACTTCTGGACAGGGAGTACAACTCTCTGTTTGTCTCACCAGCTGACACTCATGCTGGGAGGAACTGCTCTTTCTGACAGCTCTGGAATCTAAAGGTGTCTGGTTTTTTTCCTGATGTAATAAGATTGGCCAAGTGCCATCTGGCATCCAGAGGTCTTATCTGGGATTTAGATTGCAATTCTTGCACAGTAGGAGAGTTCCAGTAACACTGGTAGGTTAGAAAGAGTCAAACAGAAATTCCTGTAAGTCAATAAATTGCCTGGGCACAGCCTGCAGCAGGAAGGAATAGAATCATAGAATCAACCAGAT
>NW_008665079.1:0-949 GCF_000695815.1 Acanthisitta chloris | reverse complement strand
CAGTGGGTTTGGGTCTATCTCAGGAGTCTCTGGGAGGATTTTGGGGCCGATTTTGGGGTTTTTTGGGTGGAACTCACTCTTGAGGAAGGCAGTGAGCCCAGAGAGTGCCCTGGATGGGGCTCAGTGGGTTTGGGTCTATCTCAGGTGTCTCTGGGTGGATTTTGGGGCAGATTTTGGGGTTTTTTTGGGGTGTAACTCACTCTTGAGGAAGGCAGTGAGCCCAGAGAGTGTCCTGGATGGGGCTCAGTGGGTTTGGGTCTATCTCAGGTGTCTCTGGGTGGATTTTGGGGCAGATTTTGGGGTTTTTTTGGGGTGTAACTCACTCTTGAGGAAGGCAGTGAGCCCAGAGAGTGTCCTGGATGGGGCTCAGTGGGTTTGGGTCTATCTCAGGTGTCTCTGGGTGGATTTTGGGGCAGATTTTGGGGTTTTTTTGGGGTGTAACTCACTCTTGAGGAAGGCAGTGAGCCCGTAGAGTGCCCTGTCCTCAGATCCCCCATCCCAGCGTGGCAGTGCCAACCCGTTGTGTGGCTGCAGCAGGAAGGACTCGCGCCGACAATCCACCATCACCACCCGCGCTGGGTCACGGTTCAGGCAGGAGATGTCCTGGTTTTTTTGGGGGACACAAAGTTGAGGGTCCCTCCCCATTGTGGGGAGCCTCCAGAGCCCCCCCAGGTCACCCACCTTGACGTGATGTCCCTCCATGTATCGCGTGGCGTCGCGGAACAGGCGATAGGACACGAAGCCGTGGGGGTCGATGCTGTCGATCAGGGGGAAGGCAGTCTGGGCAGATTTTTGGGGGGGGATGAAAGAGGGTTTTGGGGGGTCTCTGGAGGGAGTGGGGGACCCCTCAGACCCCTCCTGACCATGCCAGTCTCGGAGGTGAAGACGACGATCTCGTAGAGGGGCGAGAGCTGCTGCAGGAGGTGCTCGATGCCAGGTCTCTTCTTGA
>NW_008665078.1:0-1502 GCF_000695815.1 Acanthisitta chloris | reverse complement strand
CACCACTCTCACAATAAAAAACTTTTTTATAATATCTAGCCTAAACATCCCCTCCTTCAGTTTGAACCCATTACCCCTTGTCCTATCATTGCAGCTCCTAACAAAGAGTCCCTCTCTGGCTCCCTTGTAGGCCCTTCCAATATTGAATAGTTGCTATGAGGTCTCCACACAGTTTTCTCTTCTCCAGGCTGAACAGCTCCAAATTCCTCAGCCTATCCTCATAGGGTAGATGCTCCAGTCTTCTTGCCAGTTTTGTGGCCTCCTCTGGACTTGCTCCAACATTTCCATGTCCTTCTTATGTTGAAGGCACCAGAATCGCATGCAGTATTCACAAGAGCAGAGCAGAGGGAGAGAATCACCTCTTTTGACCTGCTTCCCACACTTCTTTTGACGAAGCCCAGGATTCAATTAGCTTTCTGGGCTGCTAGTGCACACTGCCAGCTCATGGTGAATTTTAGTGTAAACAAAACAATGTAGCTTCTGTTCTAATCAAACCCACAACTTCTATATGAGCATTTGTTCTGACAAGGTTTACCATGCTGGCAAGTACTAACATATTTCTCAATAAAAGCAATGAGTCCATGAAGCAGATTAGCTAGTCCACCCAGAATAATAACTCATTGCTTATAAACAAAGCAACTAACTTCAGGGAGGTTAATTCAAATTTTTGTTATGTCCAGTTGTTGGCTAGACACATCCTGTGTCCAGAGAAAATCTAAGTGTGTCTAACTGTTTGGCATCCTAGTAGTAAAAGTAAAGAGATTAAGCAGCATTAGGGTCAGTGAAAGGGGAATACACTGGTGGAGTCACACCCTTTCAAGCCCAAAAGAAATCCAGCAGGAGATGGTGAAGCCTTGA
The DNA here is from genome assembly GCF_000695815.1 of Acanthisitta chloris. Classification (NCBI taxonomy): domain Eukaryota; kingdom Metazoa; phylum Chordata; class Aves; order Passeriformes; family Acanthisittidae; genus Acanthisitta; species Acanthisitta chloris. The sequence continues at coordinate 644 of NW_008665078.1, read as the reverse complement.
CCCTCCTGCCATCAGGCAGAGGGAACAAATCAAGCAGATGGTGGGGAATGGAAACCAGTCCCTGATGGAAGAAGTAAAAGAATCCCCTCCTGATCCCCATCACATCCCCAGTTGCCCTTAAAGAACAAGTATGAGGCTCTGGACTCAGAGAGTCAGGCAGCTCGGGACCCAGAGAGTCAGGCAGAGGACAGTCAAAAGGAAGTGCGGGATCTCCAGCTTGCACTCCATCTTCTAGACACATTACAAACACAGCTACAAAGAAAAAAAGAAGGGTAACTGTATTAGGTGACTCCCTTCTGAAGGGAACTGAGGGCCATATATGCCAACCAGACCCATCCCACAGGGAAGTCTGCTGCCTACCCAGGGCTCGGGTAAGGGATATCAGTAGGAGACTCCCTGAGCTCATTCAGCCCTCTGATTACTACCCACTGTTAGTAGTCCAGACTGGCAGGGATGCTATTAACGAAAGAGGCATCAGGGTAATTAAAAAGGATTTCAATAAACTGGGAGAGGAGCACAGGTGTTGTTTGCCTCAGTTCCTGCAGTAGCAGGGATGGATGAGGAGAGGAGTAGGAAAACCAACCTCATCCATAGGTGGCTAAAGGATCAGTGCTACAGGCAGAATTTTGGCCTTTTTGACCATG
>NW_008665077.1:5036-8376 GCF_000695815.1 Acanthisitta chloris | reverse complement strand
GCGCTCTCCTGCACAGCCGACCCGGCCCGGGGGGATGGAGTGGGATTGGGACAGCGCGGCTGGAGGGGCAGTAACTGTCGGGGTGTAACGGCAGCGTCAGACCTATCTCCAAACTCGTTTTCCAGACCCTACAGAGAATGAAACGTGTCCCGGTGATAACCGTTCACTGCGAAAGATTTATGGAAGGATCCCTATCCAGTTCTGCCCCAGCTGCTCTCATGGGTTGTTTTGTTTTATTTTTTGATGGGGGAAGGCAATTCAGCCCAGTATTGCACATTTCCTACTCATAAACACAAACACAAAAAGCCACCAGTTTTTGTAAGCGTGTTCTAACGTGGAGCATAGAATGGAAATGTCAAAGCAAACGCTGATTCTAAAGCTCCCGTGATTTTCCCTGGGTACCCGTGACTGGTTTTCCAAGCCCTTTTGTGCTCCCCTCCCTGCCCCCGACCACCTCTCTGAGGGGGATTTTCGGATTTGAAGCACAATGATCTTTTCCGTCAGAATCTGTGAATTGTGATTCTGCAATCTGATTATCATTCCACCTAATTAAATGTCCTGCTACTTGTAATCATTCTGAGACTATTTACTCAAAACAGCTCACCAATCAGCTGGGGAGAGCTTCAATTATAAATAAATACGATGCAAAAAACCCTCACTAGCACACTGTTATAAAATCGCCAAACTATCTCCAGAACAAAACAAGCCATCAAAATGATGAAACTGATCCATCAGAAATAACTCTACACAAGTGACAATTAAAAGCAAACCTCAACAAACAAGCTAGAAAATTCCATGGTGTGCTTCATGCAGGCATTTCTGAAAAAAACAGCACAGAACTGCAGCGAGCAACTTCTGGAAGAGTGGAAACCCCTCACATAGTACTTCCAAATAATTTGTGAGAGCTGAGGACCAGTCAAAGGGATCCCTCATTGGTGGACAAGGGTCAAATGTTCTGTAAGACCTAAATACTCATATTCAGTAAGCATTTCTCATTTGACAGTAACAAATATTACTAAATCAACTGTAGAAGTTGAACAGTTTTCAGATTGTGCAGATGATATTATAGTGGGGCCACTGACAGACATGGTACCCTAGCATTTAAACTTGTTCATCATGATTAATCCCTCAGGGAAGATGTCAGTGAAACACCTCCAACGTCCAAGATTAGTGGCACATTTTTCAGAAGCGGAAAAATGAGTAGAGGCAGCCTTCAGGGTTCTTACAAGGCATGAAAAATGGAAATCAGCTGGTGTGTGTGCAGAGCTTTTAAGGTGCAGCCTGATTAATATCTGGGTACCTGAGGCTAATAAAAAGGAACCTGACCACTGTTGTAAACTTATATATGAGAAAACACTTATTCTGAAGCTAATTTCTAAAAATGGTCAGGTTTGCACTGGGTTTCTCTTCATAATGATTTGCAAATTAATTATTTCATATTTGTCATCCTTTACTTGACTATTGCAGCAATTAACTAATTATCATGAAAGTTAAAAGGACTCATTAAGAGTACAGACACTTGCTTCTTCTTTTGCCATATCAACCTTGTTTTGTAAAGCAGCTTCAGAAGTATCAAGGAATTAATCAGAAATAAATGTGCAAATGAAAATATTACTAAATTTAAAATTGAAGTATAAAAGAATAAGGTGAGATGCTCTGAACAAATAATAAGAAGTTATAAAGGGTGTTAATAGCAACCATCAGTGTGCCTAACACTTGTAATTATTTTCTTCACTCTACTGGCTAGAATTCTTGAGGTTTTTCTAAGAGGCTCTCAAAATTCCCTGATTTATAGTTCCCCATGATTTCAAGTAGAGAACAATATCTCAGTTTTCTGAAGTGGCTTTTCTCTGTCCTTGAAATTCCATTCAGATTTTGCCAAATGTTAAAAATTACCATTTACATTTTCTTACCCACATTCCTTTCTCCTTTCTATACTTTTTGGTAAAGGGACAGAACAGTAAGTAGAATACAGAAAACACTAAAGGTTGAATTTGTATGACTACAGCTTATGTCAGAGCATGCAATGGAACAAAACTAGAAGGGAAAGAAAAGGAAAGAGCTTCTGATGAGAAAATCTGACCCTGCTTGAACACTCAATCAGATGGAGCCTTTCCCCTATATTCTTCCTTGTCAGACTCAGAATCCATTAGGTAAAGCCTATTTCATGTATGTGTATTTATAAATACATGTACTCATACACACACATAAGAGAGCACCTGAGGAGCTGAAGTAACCCCATTCACTCAAAGAAAGGGAGAAATGGGCCAGGCACCCTGCATCTAATGGAGTTCTAGCTTCCCAGTTTCCCTGTTGAGGAGCTGGAGATAGACACTCTGCCAGGTTGAGAGTGAAAGAGAAGAAAGACGGATCATTTTCCTTAGCCTCACCCAAACCCCACGCTGTACTAAGTGATGCCTCTTGCTTCTGGAAAACAAAACTCTCCATCTCTGCCAACGTGTGTAGGTAACTGAGAAGATGGCAGTTCAGGTGTCAGTTCAGGTACTGGAGCTCTAAGGTTAGGTCTGCACTAATAAAGCCCAGTGAGCTACTGTAGTAAAATACAATGTTTGATCGCTTATACACCCTTAGATTTTCTCTTCTTCACACAGTTTTTCATGGAACACATCCCTTGTTTGGTGAACAGAATGAATGTAAAGGAGGGTACCATTAGGATGCATAGAGAACCTTAAACCTTAGATTTCTTAACTGTCTTTTGCTCTTAAAAAAAAAGGTTGAAGCGACCTGCACAATCTTTTTTCACAGTCTATTAACAAACTCAGGGACCACAGCATATCACAGATTATAAACTATAGCTTTGTTCCCAAAGGAAATGAGCTGTTTCTCTAGTGAATGAATATTACAGCATTTGTTGTGTACTAATGGAAACTGTTACTGGAGTACTAATGCTGCTGCTGCTGCTAGATCCACTAACATTCATCTAGTGACCTAGATCTAGTGGATAAAATACCTAGAGCTGCTCAATTGTTTGGGATCACACTGGGATCACCAAACACCAGTGGGGAGGTTTCCTAGTACTGAGAAAGTGACTGAGGTTATCTGGCTTGTCTAAGGTGACACAGTGAATCACATGCAGGTGCTGGACAGTAACTTACAGGTGTGGCTCGTGGTAGTTTAAAACACCTGAAGACAATGTTACCACATTCCCACTCTCCCTTCTGACCCCACCTGCATGCTGCCACTGCTCCCTTATGTCAACTTTGTTGCTGATCTGAACTGCCAGGTGAGATGGTTAAATAGTTAAGGGGTATTACCAAGCAAAGACCTTTCTGGTAGCATCAGCATGTACACATTTGGTCTGCAAACTGCTGCATTGTGT
>NW_008665077.1:0-5016 GCF_000695815.1 Acanthisitta chloris | reverse complement strand
AGCAGGTGGAGCAGGGATATGCAGGAGAGAAGTGAAGAGGGCTGTGGCAGCACCAGCTTAGATGAACATCATGTAACAAGGCCCTAAATCCATGTGCTTTAATCCCTAACACCTACCCGTAATAAATGATAGTAAGAAATCTTCCAACAGTAAATGCATTCTTGTCTTTTGTAACCAGTGTGTTTTACAAAGATAAAGTTATCCTACAGCCTCTGCTTTCAGTTTAGTTTCTTGCATATTTAGGGCAATAACTCTGAATAATTTTCATCAAAGGAAAACATTCTCTGACCTTTGCATGCAGCACAGCATTACTGTGATTTTTTAATAATCTACCAACTTCTGCAGAAGTGTTAACCTCTGAATTTAAGGCTGCTGAGCAGTTACACTGATAGACTCATTGCAACAAACAATAGTAAAATTATTTAATAATACAGAGAATTGAAAACAAAGAGGCTTGCTAGGTGATGTTAGTAAATGTAAGTTTTAAATTTAAATGTTACTAGTTTAACACTTATTAGTATATTGAAAGAGTAGAAGAAGAAAACAAACATAGAAAAAGATTTTGTTTGTTATTTAATTGCACACATACTCTGTTGACCTGAAGAATGGTTTGCAGCTATAGCAATGGCTACAGTAGTGAAAAGGTATTTGTCTTTCCTTCTTGTTCTATAAACATTATTTTTAAACATTGTGATTACAGGCATTGGCATAATGCTTAAAGAACTGCTGTGCAGTGAAGAAAATGATAAATAATTATAGCAATTACATTATGATATGACACACCAAGTCCCTATTGTCTATGGCTTCAAGTTACATAAGTACATCTAGCATGAGTATCATTCTGTTCTGACTAGAGAGAAAATCAGTTAAGACATAGATACACTACATATAAACTAAAAGCCATGCACCTTTCATAGCCATCTCTGATTCTTTCCATATTTACTGCCACCTCTTTAAAATGGGGAATGTAGAAAACGCCTGCTGGTAAGTTTGGTTACCTGTTTCTTGTCAGGGCTGTCTAGATTTGGGTTCTCTTTGGCTTAGATTCAGTAACTTTCTCACTCTATCACCTTTAACTGTTTCAGTAGCTTTTTTTTTTTAACTACTATTTCAAGGTAATCTTCTCCAAGGCCAGGTCTCCCGTGGTACATGGTTGTCATCTGCACAACTGCCTTCAGAAGTCTGAGTTTTGCTTCTTTGTTTCTCTCTATTCTAAATTCTTGATTATTTATCATGGCTGACCTTGCTGTGCCTAATCTCCAGTTTGAACATCCTGTTCCTATGAACTACATAAATTAAAGTCTTGAGCTCATACTTTCTTTCTCCTTTGTTACGGCCTATATATATATATTTATTATGCACATATATTTATGATATTAATATATAAAATTACATGCAGATGTAGCTTTTATGTAAGTATTTTCTGGGAGTCTATACTTGTTTTGTATTTTGTTGACCCACTGGTCAAATCTTTTATCAGTCGGTGAAATAATTAAGAACATCCCCTACCTCATTCATGACAAACTAATTAAATTACTCATTAGCCTCTATCTGTCTTAATGATGTCCCTATAATCTTCCAGTGTTTCTCAGTGAAAAGTTGGAATAGATAGGATGAAAGTTTATCTCCTTATCTTACACTCGTCATAACTACCTTAACATTACTTCTGCCATTTTTACAGGCAAGGTCAAGAGTGAGTTTTCAGTCACCCAACTAATTGTAGTGGGAAACCCATCTCAAACAGCCATAGTTTACAAACCACTGACTGAAATGATCCAATAGAATAAATAAATATGGAAAGAGAAAACAGCTGCATACTTTGGTATGTCTTGATCTCCTCACCTCTTCCAAGTCTAAATGACAACAGTTTTATTGGTATTTTCTATACTGTTTTTGTATCAATCCTTTCCAGGAAAATGTTTGTATGTATTTTAAATCTTTCCAGAGTATTTAGTGTATCATGTAAATGATAGTCAGCATAGAAAATAATATTTTTATATACACCCCTCAGCATTCCCAAATTGCTCTAACTCAGAGTAAGTGTCCTGTTAATTTTGACCAAAAGTGAGAATGAGAATCAGAGCTCTTTTAGAAACAATATAGAGAGTCTAAAATGCTGAGCTACATCTAGCTGAGGTTTTACTCTTTTACAGTGCACTTCACTGTTAATTTCAGAAAGTCTTAGAATCTAGATTTTGAGTATTCTCATATACCCTAGACACATTTCATAGAGACAATCAAACATTAATGGCTCAATTCAAGATATGTAAGTTTGTCACAGACCCCAAGACACATTTTAGATTATGACATTAGCCCTTTGCTTTCTCAAGAAACCATTTATGTCTAAGTGGCAACAAAATAATTTCAACTGGGTGCCCACAGGCAGACACATAAATCCACACTGAGATGCATAAAGATTATCAGAAGTGAGCAGCCACTAAACACCTACAAATCAGTGGTGTACACTGACTTTAGGCATGCTGAGAGATTAACTTACGCTAAAAGCTAGTGCATTTATTTTTGTTTTCAAGAGATGACGGTTTACAGAAATCTGAATACCTAAGACTATGTTAAATGGTACATTTAAAAGTATCCAAATTGATAATCCTTGAGAACTGGAGAAATGTTATTCACTCCGTCACTGGACAGCAGTAACGGTTGCATAGTAAGCTGTAATGCTTATCCAAAACCCTTTTGAAGTACTTGTAACCACAGAATCAAAAAGTTCATTACTTGCAAATGCTAAAGTTTTTAATTTTACGATGCTTACTGAAGAGCTGAAAAGAGACACAGGTATTAAGTCCTCAGGCAGAACACAACTCTAAGCACCTAGAATATTCAACACAGCATAGTTTATTTGCACAGATAATCAACCAAGACTTTTTCTGGACTACAAAACTGGGTGCTGGCTTTCTTGTGATAAACTGTAGAGTACTATAACATGTTAGCTCATGCTTGGTGGCAACAGGTTTGTTTTCCAAGATTGTGTAATCCAAATTCCTTTTCTAAGAGATGATTTTGAGAAGCACTATTAAGTGGAATAATTAATGAAGACAGAATACTAGAGAAGTAAACCCTTTATTTTTTATTGTTCTTTGCTTGTGGTAAGCTTCAAACATTAAAAGTATCAATTTATAAAGAACTAATATGATGCTATGAATGGGAATTTCTGCTAGTGCACTAAGTTTCTCCTTACATTACAATGGGGTCAGTGTATCCAGCTGTAGCACATGACAGAGATTTTAGGAACACTGTTAGGGTCACATTTACAATACAAATTGGGAATGTGTTGTAACTGCATTCTTTGACTTGATTGTAATGTAAATGACTGTAAGGCTAATTAAACATCATCTACTGTTCACAGGAAAAACCACCAGCTGTTGCTTAAGCACAGTTTAAAGACAGTTTTATATGAAACAGGTTATGACATGGTTTCACCAACCAACAAGGACTGAGATTTTTCCATGTTATAACAAGACTCTTAAGCACACTCAAAGTATGTTTAATACAAGTTTTGCTAGCAAGGTGCTAAGACACTTAAAAATTAATTGCACAGCTCCATAATAAATATCTCCTACATTTTGATGCAGATAAAATCAGTTTTCCTCTGCTGAGAGTCAAGCTGAATGTTGTTGGACTTTATTTTCATGAGGGTTCCAAGACAAGATTCAGGCCTGTCAAATCCACAATTCGGGAAAAAAAAAAAAAATTCTGTTCCTGTTTTCATCTGGAAATCAAAAATCACCTTTCTGAGATAATGATTTATCTCAATTTTCAGAGTAGAGAACAAAGACAGGGATATGTTGCTACATGCCCAAGGTCAGACCAAAGAATGCTAGCTAAGGTAAAGGAGGTACAGTCCTATGTCAATAAGTTATTTGCCATTTGTACTTTAGATGTCTCTATTTTGTAGAGCATTTAATAGAATAATCCTGGTGATATTGTAGAAGGATCCAACCTAAAAAAAATTAAAAAAAATAAATTACACCAGAGCAGAGGGAAATGTTTTGACATAGAGTCCATAAATCATTACAGCAAGTCAATAAAGTCTCTAAATATAATTTAGAGGTGTCATCTTTTCAGAAAAAAAAAAAATTGCTGTAAAATTATTCCCTAGCAGCATAGAAAGACAATACATAATACAGTCTACATATGATTGATACAAGATTAACTATCAAATCTTTCTGGACAAATTTGAACCAGCACAGGGATTTGGAACCAAATCAATAATTTGCATAATTTTTTACATCCAGTTCTTGAAACAGTTTGAGTAACACCTACTGTACTTTTAGTGTTTTATTAAATCATTCCCCAAGTAGAATGTAGGAACTATTAGTTTTAATCCCAAATTGATATACTTCTGACACCTCTCGAGGAACAAAGATGTATGAAAATATTCCAAGTTTCAATGGTCCTAGAAAGCTGTAGTAGCACCAACACAACAGATTTGCTTACAGAAGCCTCTTTGCAGGAACTGGCTATAATCTCTGGGAATCTTGGTTCTTCTAAAGCACCTACTGCTACAATCTCTGAAGAGTCTAATACAGACGTTAATCACTCCATTAAGTCATCTCATGAAGAGTAATGATCAACACCATTCCCAGTTTTGGGAGCTTCTTTGAAATGCATTTCATTTTGCAGAGTTTGTTGAGCTGACCTTGGTCTTGCTGACTAGTAGTGTCAGCTGTTATTTATTCTAGTTCGTTTTATTCTTCTAGGGATCTCCCCTGCAAATCTCCCCATCTGTCAGCATGGCAATGTTTCTTGCAACATTGTTTCACTTGCAGTTAAGGTCATTAAATATGTTTACTTCAAATGCAGAGAGTAAGAAAGTGAAAGTGAGCAGCTGCAAACCAGGAATTTGACTTAGTAACTTTAGGTAGCCAGCACACCACCTTGAGGCACAGATGTAATAGTCAGAATTTATGGTCTTAAAACAACATCTTTTCGCCTGCCCTAGCATGGGAAGAGCAGGATAGGAACCAAACAAGTCAAAGCCTGGTTTTGGTGTGTGCT
>NW_008665076.1:0-547 GCF_000695815.1 Acanthisitta chloris | reverse complement strand
ATGATCCTTTGGTGACCAAGATCAATCTTGGGCCCAACCAGGACCAACCCTTGGTGCCAACTATGGATCTGAGACCCAAACAGAACCTTACCTTGGTGCCCCCCATGGACCTGAGGACCAACCCTGCCCATCCCTCGTTGCCCTCCACCGTCACCCGTGCCCACGCTGGCACCTACCAGTGCCAGGCCACCAACGCGCACGGCTCTGCGCGACGCAACGTCACCGTCACCGTGGAGTGTGAGTGAATGGAGTGAGGTTGTGGGTGGGGGATGGGACCACCAGATGAAACCCCTGGAGATATTCCTCACCTGACACTCCCTGTGTCCTCCTCCCGGAGCAGACAGCCCGACCATCGTCACCCTACGCGTCGTCCCCTCCGCCAACGTCACCCGCGGCGGCACCTTCAGCGTGGCCTGCGGTGCCGAGGGGATCCCGGTGCCCACCTACTCTTGGGTGTTCCCTCCAGCCTCCAACCTTCGGGTGGCTGCGGACAATCGATCGGTCATCGTCACCGCGGCCACCACGGCCAACCGAGGGGTCTACACCT
>NW_008665075.1:0-4832 GCF_000695815.1 Acanthisitta chloris | reverse complement strand
GGGCGGTGCCGGCGCTGTCCTGCGCCGCGCCCGTTTGGTAGCCCTGGGACGGCAGCTGCTCCCGTCGCAGCGTTTCACCCAAGTCACAGTTGCCAGCATGAATTACTCAGCAGCTGGCAGGTGATCCGAGGGACCCTGGACCGGCTGTGAGCTCGGTTCCCGATTACTAGCCTTTCCTTACTGCTACTTGAGGAATGCGTTAAAGGCATTTTTAGAATTACATTTCAATACGCCTTATGGCTTTTTGACACAAATAAGGACTCTTGTGAGAGGTGGAGATAACTCAGGAGATCAGAGATACGTGGTATAATGATGGTAGAGATCTCCCGGCTTTTTTAACAGTGATCATCTGCAATGAAGTATTGGTAAAATTAACTCACACTCAGTTCAGACCCTTAAAATATTAGCCTTTCACTCACTTGCTTTTGAGAAGCAACTCAGTAGCAGTATGGTAACTTAACAGCTAGTGAAAATGAAGAATTTAAAGTACAGATGATGCATGTTTAAATTGTCATATAGATAACTGGCATTTAAGCCCTTCCCACCGAAGTCTTCTGCCAGTAAAAATCCTGTCTTTTTCAGGACTTAAGTATCCACAATCATAACTGTGACTGAAGTGTGAGCCTTCAGCTAGCAAGTCAGGCAGGAGACAATAGCACCTGTATAAACTTGTCTGGCAGTGGGAAGTTGTTTTAATTAAAGAAGTCTAAAATTCAGGACACCAGATCATAGTCTGAGACACAAACTGCACTTACAGAGCAGTCTACCTCACAAACTTGAGCCTTGCAGTGGAAATGCAGCATAAAGCTTCTTCAGAGAACTTGCACAATAAGTGCAAGACTTCTAAATAGCTGTAGAAATCAATGCTATTCTCTTTCAAGTTCCAAGTAAAAGTCTACTCAGTGTTGGTTTTCATGCTTCAGGCAAGTGTAAGTTTCCATTTCTCTTTTTCACTTTGCTTTGTACCTTGCTCTGTCTAAGCCTTGTTCTCATTTTGATTGTTTTAGAAATAAGGTTCACCAGCAACTGGAACAAAATGGCATCTGTGCTCCGAAGTGTCAAAGCAACAGTGGCCCAGCGGAAACACCAGCTCCTAGCTAACTGCGATGAGAATGAGAGCCCTGTGTCTGACAAGTTCAAGAGAAGGGCTTCTTTGAGTTTTCTCAATACCATCTGCATGTCTCTAAGGAAACGAGACCCATTAAAGCAAGTAGAGCTGAGTTTTCATGAAGTCCCAACTGGGGAAACTCTAGAAGCAAGACAGAGATGCCAGGCTCTTCCAACTATTAAAAGAACAGCAAAAAATGCTTTTGGAACAGGTTCCCCAGGTACTTTGCCTTTGCAGTGCAGCATGGATAGTTTGGTTTTTTGCTTTAACTTCACAACCAAGATTTCTAACTCTGTAGAGTGCTGTGTTCCATGAAGTCCAGTCTCATGCACTTGCTCAGCTTAATGGTTGTCTCATAGCTACAAACTGGTAAAATCTTTTCAATATCTTTTCCTAAAGTATACACAGGCAAATTATGGATCTGACAGAACAGGGAGTAAGATGAAAACATTATTTTATTATGAAAGAAATGCTTTTCCCCTACTGTATGTCTTCATGTATGGCAGAGCAGCCTTCACAAGGAGGAAGGTGGGTGAGATTGCCACTGCTTGCAAAGAGTTGGTTTTGAGAGATGTGTAGCACTATGGGTCTTTTTAATTTTTTTACTTATTCTCTGGTACCCATACTATTTGTTAGCATGTTCTTCATTATAGTCAATCTAAATTTAGACTGAGAAAATCTGCTACAAGGTGGCAGATTTGAGTTTGCACTTCCCTTTGTTGGAGACCTCAGAGTTTTAAGCACATCAGTTTTATGTAGGGAGCCTGGCTTTTCCCAGCATAAGAACAGCAGGAGCTCTGTTCCAATGCCTGCCCTGAAGTCCTTGACAAGCTTCAAGGATGGGAGAAGCAAATAATTCCTCCAATGCAAATGGGTACAGAGGGTTGAGAAGCATCAGACTAAACCTGATATGAGAATGAAAGCTAGGAATTCAGTTCGAAAGTTCCTTGTCTTTCTGGTTCCAAACTCTAGGCTAATTTAGCCTAACATGTCTAATGCTTCTTTCAGAAAATACAGAAGCCTTGCCAAAGCCCAGTTCACTCGATGGTGACCTTTCCAGCTGAATCCATCTGCAGAAGCTATGCAACCAGTTCTACCAAGAAAAGAAGTACCATGCCTCGAACCCTTTGCCATAAGAAGAGTGTTACTACAGCAGCCAGTTCCAAAGGCACCCCAAGATCCACTGAAAGGGTCTTGCTTGGGCCAATGAGGGTGTCAGAATGCACAGGATGGAGGGATTCCTCATCCTGGCTTGGTAAAAATGCTGTCTCTCTGTGGAGATCAAGAAGAGCAGCAGCACTGAAGAACCCTTATTCATCATCTGCTCCTGCCAGCAGAAAGATGTAAGTTATTCTTTTGTTAACCTTTTTCCCTTTTCTTTTTTTAATTATTGCGATTAGAGTATCTGTTAAGGCGATAGGCAAGGTATGCGGTTCGCTGTTCTCTTCTCCTGAAGGGGTGTGCTGTTTGAATAGCTAAGAAAGTAGTTCCAGGTACCTGTATAGATGAGGACTGAGCAACACATAAAGCTGAAATGTGAAATACCGTTCTGTGTCATGACAGAACTTGTTAAAAATCACCCATCCACTGGGGAAGTTTGCACTTAACTTTGCAGGTTTCTCAGAACCAGTGATCATCAGATACTAGAGGCATACCTGAGTTCTTTGCAGATGCCTTTCTGGTAAAGAAAAATGCTCTCTATGCATCTCACTCCTACTTATTTCCAAGTTTCCCAAAGTTGCTATTTGTATTGCAAAGACACCAAGAATAGCTTTGCTTATGCTGAGCTCTTTAGAGAGAGAGATATTCTTGGGTCAGATTTAACATAAATTAGATAAGGCTTGCGAGCTAATGAAATACTTCATGATGTGCTCACAGGTTTTTCTTTTGGTCAAAGTCACAAGAAATGTGAAAGCTGAAAGCTGAATCCAAGCCTCATTAATCTGAATCCTGTGTCTCAATTGGAAGATAGCTGTCTGGGGGATGAATGGAGATGAGAAGCAGTTGGCCAGTGGAATTAACAGTATGACTGCCACAGCCCTAAACTCCTCTGGGTAAAGCCTGGAGGTAACAAGAGTGATACTGCAGGGATAGAGACTTGAATAGTGTCACCTAGTCAGCCTGTCCTGTTTGATCTTTAGTAATGACCATTCCATTTGCAGAGAGTTTGACTGGGAGCTGGAACCGGTCTCCTCAGGGATTTGCCAGCTAAAGTGTATCTCCCAGGCACTTGATGATGCCATAAGGCAAGAGGAGAGGTAAATACTGTTAATTGTCCCTCAACTGTTAGCACAGGTTACCTCCCACCTGGACATTTCCAAATGCAGGCTAAGCGACCCCTGTAACTCAGGATGAGGAACAATTTCAGGACTTTCTCAGGTGTAATGTTGTAGATCCTTTCAAGATACCTAGGCAGATTAAATATGCAGCTGGACTTGCAACTTCTAAAAACTGTCAAATGCTCTTCTTGCCTTCAGGTTTCTTGCTGTGGGAGTCAGATTTTTCACAGCAAGAGCCTACCTTTGACCTTGTGTGAGAACAGTACCTCCCTGAAGTACCTCCTTGCCTCTGTCTAAAAGAGGCGTCAATCCAGGCTGCGGGAGGTGGGGAAATCCCAGTGCACTGACACAGTCATTGATGTCTGCACATGGACAAAAAATATCCTTGTACTGGGCAGCATTATGTTAACAGTCCATGGTACCTGGCTGCAGAAGCCTCTTACAAAACACCTTGGCTGATCCATGAGGTGGTAGACTTGAGGTGCTGTATTTGTGAAGGTTATATCATTCCGAATTAGATGTATTAAGAGAGTAAATACTAAAGGTCAGAAGTCTTGTCACAGGGCAATTCCCTAAACCTCTTCCTCTCAGAACACTTGACATCAAGCATTCAGTAAGTAAATGCCAAGCACCTCAAATCTCTAAAGAGGGCTTAGCATCAAGTACTTTTACCTACAAAGAGGTAAGGGCTTAAAATCCTACATAATTCAAAAAATTCAATTTTTACCAATGGGACTGTGTCTAGATAACTATAGGTTAAATCTTGTATCAAGTTAATTTTATCATATCCATTGAAAGTTCACCAAGTCTCACTCATAATATTCTCCCATCTGTTAGTGAGATGAGCTTCTGTCATTCATAACTGAAGATAGTAGCAACCAGGTAAAGTAGCTGTTCACTTACCTTGTCTATACCTGCATGCATCTGTGGGGTGAAAATCTGCTGTTTAGAGAGAGAACGGCTCATTACCTCCTGCTGCTTTAAAGCAGCGTGAAGCAGACCCGCAGGGTCCTTCCCTCCTGTTCGCTGTGGCTGTGTCTGCCACAGCAGGTCGTTGTGCAGCTGTAAAACTTCACCTCTCTTGTTGTGGATTAGCGAAACCATGTACATTCCTAATGAACCATAAGCTGGGCTTCTATGCAAACAGCAGCTTTTCTCACCCCAGACCAGAAAACTACTGGTACTAATGTTTTTGTCACTCAAGCTTAGTTCTCACTGATTACTAATGAAGACCACAAAGCATGACAGAACAAACCATTATCCTGTCTGATTTTACAGCCTTTCTTTTCCATCCCTCCAATTTTTACAGCAGTTAAGACCAGGCTATCATAATGACAGCAGCTGATACATGTACTGGTGGCATTTTTAAACACAGCAATTGTACCTAAATGGATGGGAAAAGGAAATCTTTCTTGTCACTTTCTAAACATCATTATGTTATATAA
>NW_008665074.1:12341-16641 GCF_000695815.1 Acanthisitta chloris | reverse complement strand
CCGTTGGTGCCGCGTCTGTGGCCAGGTAACCTCTGCCGTGCCCCGAGCCGTGTCGGGGCTGCAGTGCTGCCGTGCCTGCCCCGCGGCTGAGGGTTCCGAGAGATGCCGCCTCGCTTGTTTACACGGTCACCTAACCCGCCCGGGGGTAAGCTCTGCCCCGACTATGAAGGGTGAGGAGACGCCGTGCTTTGTTTCTCATGTCGTTCTTGATGCGTTCGTTAGGTCATGGGTGTATCACACAACTGGAGAAGTCTCCTGAACACGTCTTTGGGCAGCTCGAAGGACCTGTCTGGGACTCTCCCAGCCCTTTCTAGAGCCGCAGGGACAGTGTCCTCATCATAGCAGCCACAGGGTAAACGAGGTTGTGGGGAAATAGTTGTCTACTGAGTGTGTGTCTGTGACAGGCTGGTTTATAGAGCTCCTCTGCCCCGTGGGGCCGTGTTGAAACGTGTGTCCATTATCTCGCGTTTTGTTTTTCTTGCTGTTGGGAATCGTGTAGTGTGAGGAATGTGAAAGTTGCAATACAAGCGAGGCCTAAGAATCAGAAAACATGGGAAAATAATTCTTAATTTAAGCTTGAGTCTGCAGGAGTGGAATTCTTGAAAGTGCTGGGTTGGAACAGGAGGGACTGCTTGCTGCCTAGTGTCTGCTGTGTTTTCTGTGAACAGTGATTTGCATGATCAGTGAGTCTCTTGGTATTCCCCTTCCTCACCTCTGCAGGACTGACACAGCATGAAGCTTTCCTGCTCTGGATCACCAGCAGACCCTGCAGTGATTTTAGCCTGTATTATCTTCAGATAATCTTATCTGTATTATCTTCAGATAATAATAACTTCAGGCTAATAATAATTCAGGTACTATCTCCTGTCTCCATGACATCTCCATTTTCCTGATTGATCAGAGATTTGACTTTTCCTATACACGGAATCCAGCTGCCTGTTCCCTCTGAATAAACCTCTAGAGTTGGAAGATTTCCAAACTAGTGTGCCAGAGCTCCTTGCTCTCCCTTGGTCAAATAAAAAGGTTTGTTGGGATGTTTGGTTTCTTTTAAACAGCCTGAGAATGGGGGCATTATTTGGGCTAACAGCTAGCTTCCTTTCAAATGAAGGAGTATGGTTTGCTGCTTGACACAGAAACTTTCTCATCAGCTAGAGCCGAGAGCAGTGTTGTATGGAATTCAGTAATGAACCATGTGCAGACTGTGAAGAAACCTAAAAGATGACTGTTATTCTCAACATAAGGAATGGTTTGTTAGGTCTTTACAATGGCAAAAATATAAAGAAAAAAAATCCCTCACATCATGAAAATTAGTTACATTTATGCGATCAGAAATGTTAGGAGGGTTTTGGTGTTTAAAGGACAGTTTAGGTCAGAAGGGACTCCTAGGTTTCTCTGGTCAGATCGCCCCACTTGAGGCAGGGCTGAGTTTGAAGGCCTGTCAGGGTGCTGCGTTATGTAATCCTTAATGGTATTTAAAAGCTCATGAAATCTTGATGAGCATGTTACCGGGTTATTTTGAATTGTAAATTTTCTTTATAGAGTTAGCTTACAAAGATATTTGTAACCATGAGTCATTTAGGGGGGGAATGTCTCATAAAAAAATCAGCTCAACTTGCTTGGGCTACACAAGTTCTGACAAAGCTCTGAAATATTTTTAGGCTCAAAATGGAATGTCTTGGGCAAGTTGGGAGTGGGAGAGAAAGGAAGAACAAGTAATGGTCAAAGCCATTTTAGAGTAGACTATACATTAGCTAGTGTATAACCCAACTTGTGAGAGTGCCCACTGAGTGTTTTGCTTAGTTTTTTATTCAGGAAAAGTATGCAAGTAAATCTGTTTGCTACTCTGAGTTTTATTGACAACTTGAAACACAGACTTTTTTTTTTTTTGGACACAGCTGCAATGGGTCCTGTTTACACTGCTAAAATAAATGTTTAAGGATAGCTATCCTCTGAATGACAATTTTTTTTTTTCTCATTGTGGGTGGGAGGGAAATGAGACATCAAGGAAACCATGTATTAACTGGTGGTCTTGACAAAAGTGAAGACCACCAGCTTGTTTACATTCTGGTTAGCTGAGTACTGACAGACCATAACTCACTGTTATTTTGGAGATCTCTTGTGGTCACCACAAAAACACACACAAAAGACTTGGTTTTCCTTTTATCTTTGGCCTCTATTCTGTAAAGAGAAATGCTATTTTTAGCACAGTTGAGAGCTTGCAGATTTGATAGTTCCAGAGAAAATGATGCTTTTCAGCAGAGGGATGTTGTCACTAAGGCAAGTAACACAGCATAGAAGCACTGAGTCCATTCACTAGTACAACCTCTCCTGGTTTTTTTTAAAACTCATATTGTGCACTGGGATGGCTTTTTAATTGTTTCCTGGGTTGTTTGTTTTGTTTAGGCATACAGTGTACATGTGTGGCAGGGTTAGATGTAGACTAGGCTGAAACAAGGAAAATATTACTTGTAAAAATGCACAGTTCTATACAAGAGCGTGGTTCAGCACGCAGATCTCAAAGTTTTGTGCTGTATTTCCAGCTTCAGAAAAGCTTTCTGTAATTCCTGTGGCTTGTACCCACTCACCCCATAAGAAAGGTAGCCATGTGTTGAGTTGTTAAAAAAAAAAAAAAGGATTGGATGATTATAAGACCTTTAAAACAGTCTTGCCCTGGATTGGACAGCTGTTCTTTCGTAACTGCTGCAGGGTGACTGGGGCAGGGATTGCTCAAAGACTCAGAGCCAAGTCCTGGCTGCAAGGCAAAGGCTCCAGAGTTGGATTCCTGCCTAGTCCTGCCCACTGGCCACCCGTGGCAGTGCAGTTTGTCTTCTCTGCTGCCTGCAGTCGCATTCAGGGGAGCTGCTGGTGGCTGATGCTCATGCAGGCTGCATGGGTTCTGGTGAGTGCCTACACCTCTGTGTTAAAGGCTTACCGGATGCTCTGCTGTGTCTTCTTACTGCTGATTGTTGTTCGATGTTTAAAAACTCATAGTTAGATCACAAGGCAGTTCTGTTTGTATTTTATGGTGGGATGGAGGGTTGCGAAGTCATTTGGAGCTTCAGATTTCGTTAATAAACAGCAACTAAGCAGAAATGAAGCTGCTAGTTGCAAATGCTTAGCTGTTTTCCAGTTAGTCTCTTCACTTGGGGTTCAATGACATGATGCGTCAGGGCTCAGCCTGTCTCGTTAGCAAATATTTTAATAATCCTGTCTGCTGCTTCCCATGCGTATTTTTCCAAGTGGCTCATTATGGTGTTTGCTTAGCAGGGGAGGAATTTCAGTATCACCATGTAGTGCTGTATCTTCCTTACTCCTATTTACATAAATAGCAAAAAATTCACATATTCAAATAGGGGTTTTTGTTACTGAGTGGGGACCAAAGAGTCCAACTAAACTAAAGAGGTGTGTTGACTAAGCTTAATGATCTTCTCTATCTACAGCTAGCAAGTGGAAGTTGGCTTTTAGCTATGCTAACAAAAATAAAAATTTATGTGGAAACTGCTCATTAATCAGTAGCCATAAACTTGGCAACATTTTTGTACACACATGATGTGCACAAGGGATTAATATTCAGGTTTTAGCCCCCCACCTTATGACTTAAGAATTAAGAAAAAACAGTTCTTGACTGGACATGATTGAAGTCCAGAGAATAGTTGGGTCATCAGACTCTGGGAGGGAGCAGGCCTTATAGCCCATTGGGTATGCCACAGAGATTTTAAGCCTTAACAGAAGGATGTTGCTGCATTACATACATTCTGAGTTATATTTTGGTCGTTCCAAAGGCTGGGGTCAGGATGGTCTCTGATAGGCATCAGAGGCAGATATCAAAAAATTGTCATGACAGTATGACACTGTGTTTGAAAAAAGTATGTAGAGAAAGCAGATATGATCAAGGAAGGTTTCCCTTGGTTATAAGTAAGTGGTGAAATAGGGTAGAATCTGTTCTCTTATCTGCATAATGTTTTTGTAAACTGGCCTTCTTTCATGCTCAGGATCATGAATTACTCACATTTCTAGATACCATGACACTGTCTTCCTTGGAACCACGTATACTGTTAGAAGAACACTGTGATCCTTTTTTTCCAAATGTTTTCTACTTATTTCTGCAGATAGGCAGTTAGTTGTATTTGTTTGTCAGTACTAGTCTGGTGCTACTTTTAAGTGTGGAAAGGGGTTTTCTCCCAGAAAGTTCTGGGTACAAAAGTGAGGAGCTACTCCTAGTTCTTACTTTCTGAATTCTAGCAACAGCTAGATGTGGGGTTAAAAATAGTGTGTATGTCTGGTTTATTGCCAGTCACAG
>NW_008665074.1:6801-12287 GCF_000695815.1 Acanthisitta chloris | reverse complement strand
AGGGAGAACCTCTTCCATACAAAAGTGTGTACAGATGGCCATATTTACCAAAATATTCTATCAGGAATTAGGTTTTTGCAGATTGCTGGGGAAAAAAATGTTTCACCATATTGTGTAATGCTGCACTTGGGTGACTGCAGATCTACAGCTCTTGTGATGTAAGTGTGCAGTGACTTCTTATACTGCCAAAAACTCCAGTGATTCTTGCACCAGTTATAGTTCAGAGCTGGATCTTGAATTCTGTGCATGAGGCAGGGTTGTGTGCTTTCCAGCATCCCCATTAGCTCACACTGCCTCACAGGAGGGTGGCTGTAAGCCCTTTTCAGGCTTGTGAAACATGTGCAAGGGTCAGCATTGGGCTGTGAGGAGGTTGTGGATGGAAGGTAGTTAAATAAAATTGCCACCTAACTCGAGTCACCAGTAACCACAAGCAGTGTTTGGACTTTAAGACCTGAGCATGCATGTGTAATGGTTCCCATTGCAATGTTATCAGTTCTAAGTAATGGGTGTGAGTTTAAAGTTGTTTGTTCCTGATGTGCTTTCTGCTTTAGCAAGAGTGGAAATAAGGTAGTGTATAGAAAGAAGGTGCTGTCCCAGGCATGTTTGTAATGTTGGATCACTGTGTGTAATAAAATGGTTGCATGTCTACATATTTCTGGCTGCAGGCATGAGCTCTGATTTTGGCTTGGTGCCTGCTTGGGTTCTACTGGGGAGCTGGAAGGAATATGAAAGGTTACCAGTTACGGTGAACCAGATATAGCCGGTTTAGATTTATTTTTTTCCAAGTCTTCTATAGTATATTTGTAAAGTTCACTGTTTAATATATATTGGTGTGTGTATAAAGCATTTGATCTACAAATGCTTCTCTTTATTGAAAGAAACCACTGCCTTACTGTAATCATTTCAGTTATTGGCCAACAGGGCATCTTCTTAGAGGCTCTTTATTACACACATACACTTCAGTCATCTTTCTCCTCATTGAATCTGAGCACTTTAATAATGTTTTTGTCAGTCTGGTGGCCCGAAAAGGTAAGAATATCTTGTTTAATGCCTAGTTTTGACATGCATCGTACACAGAACTGGAACACAATCTAGATCTTGTAAAACCCACTTCAGTGCATTAATAAATATACAGATCATCTCTAGTCAAACCTAAAATATCCATGTGAGATTTTAGTTGTTTAAATCCAATTCCTCCTTCTCTGGTATCATTGATGTCCAATGTTAGAGCTGCTTTCTTCTTTCTCTTCCCAGAAATGTCCTTGCTGTCTGACTTTGGGATCTTCACCATGGGCATGTGGTCTATCGGCCTTGGAGCCATTGGTGCAGCTGTGACAGGAATTGTCCTTGCTAATACTGACCTGTTTTTGTCCAAGCCAGAAAAGGCTACATTGGAGTTTTTAGAGGAGATAGAGCTAAAAACTTTGGGATCAGGTAAGGTTCTGGATATTTCAGCTGACATACTTCAGTAACTGGACTTCTCTAAGAACCTTTATAAGGTTAGGCTTGGAAGCATTTTTCCTAGTCTTTCCTAGTTTCATGTGCTTGATATCCAATACTTTCAGTAAAGGTAAAACAACCCAAACTGTTACTTCTGGATGAAGCAAGTCACACTTCTAAAAATCAATAAAGCAGTAATATCCTGTTATGCATATAGATTTTTTGCTGACAGAACTGTATTTGAATGTGGAATTCTCTGCAGTGCTTAGTGTTGGTCCTTAAAGCATTAATCATTAAAAAAAAGAATGGCTGATACTGTTGTTGATGCTGTTTCTCCTGTACAAACAGAACAAAGGACATTGAAAGCGGGTGAACTGTGGGAGAAGAATGGTGCAGTGATCATGGCTGTGCGAAGACCTGGATGATTTTTGTGCAGAGAGGTAACTGCTGGGCTTGGAGATTAATTAGGAAAGTTGAGGTCTACTTGCATAGATCCCCTTTAAAGAAAGAGAGGGGATGAATAGGACAGTCATCAAATGCATCTAAAATGCTTGAAAGGTCTTGTTTCTTAGTTCAAACGGTTGCCAGGTAACAGCATGGGTAGTTTCCTTTGCAGCTGGTTTGTATAGTCCAAGTTCTGAACATTTTCCTTCTAAAGGTGATGGTTACATGGTTTCTACATCTGCCAGGGACCAAGCAAATGGTATTTAGAAAGGGAGACTGCACACAATCCAATTGGTAATGAGTCTTGTGAGCTAGTTGTATTCCATATGTCCAAAATAAATCTCTGTGAGCTAGGTCAAAAGCAGCCCAAGACTGAATTGGCAGAAAGCCACCAGATAAAGCTCACCAGCAAAAAAAAAAAAGAGGTGTGTATAAAGGGAGTCCTTCACTGTTCTGCATGTTGAATTTGAAGCAGGATGTTAAGGAGTCTGAAGATAAGAAGTTACTGTTCCATAACAAGGTGGGTTGGAAAACAAAATTTGATCCTTAAGTTGACATTAGGCTCCTTGGGTGGAGCTCTTTGGAAGGAGACACTAAAATGTGATTTGAATATACCAAGTGCTTGGGAAAAGCCATAACTTGCACCTTGGCCATGATTGTTCTCATACCTATAGGGAAAAATAGCTATTACGCTGTTAGTTGCTACTATATAACATGTAGTAATTAATATTTTAACCACTTCATTAAGGCATCTGCTCCTGTCAGTAGTAACTGCTTAAGTATGTGTAGCATTCATAGGAGGTTAAAGATTAAAGTATTTTGCTCTCTGAACAGGTGTAGTGTAGGCAGGAGGAGAATGCACTTAGTACCTGACTCTGTGACTGGCTAAATGGGCTTGGTAAATAATGTAGCTGTCAACTCAAGCAGTCTAAAGTAGCAGAAGAGCCATAGTTGGTCTGGCAGAGGGACCAACTGAAATGGGAATTGTTCTTTTGGATTGTCCTGGCCTTGGTGGAGAGAGGAAGTATTGCGCTAGGGTGTGCTTCTCTGAGTTTTAGAAAAACAAGAGAGCAGTTTCACAGACTAGGTGAAATGGTCACAGCCCCATGGTAAGGCTGTTATGTGATATAATTTGCCCACAAGAATGGAGTTCCCTGATTTGTCTTATTGTATTATTTTAAAATAGCAGTAAAGAAAACCAAATTGGGTCGAGTCCCAAGATGCTGCTTGAAGTCTAATCTCTTGTGAATTTTAAAACCTAACTATGCTTTTACATCATTCCTGATCTTTGCCCTCCAAAAAGCCAAGCAAGGAGACATAAAATAAGCTCCACCAAGCTGCTGTAAGTGCCTTTCTTCATAAGGCTAATCAAGGTTTGATGATATTGCTATCTCTCCAGACACAGTGATTTCTGTCTTTACAGGGCACCCCACGGCACTAGCCAGGAACTTCAGTTCTCAGACATGTTAGGTTGCAGTGCAATTATTTTTGGTTTGTTTTGTTGGCTGTGAGAGTTTCTAACTGTATAAAAAGTCCCAGCTCAAATTGTTGATCCTGTAACTTTCAGAGCTCACTACTCAGTGTTTGCTTGTGATGCAATTCCAGTGAACTGGAAAGCTGCCTTTACCCTTCTACCTACTGAGTCTGTATCTAATGTCTTTTCTTCTATCTGTTCACTCATATATGTCTGATACTTGGTAAATTCTAGATATCCTGCAAGCCTTTCAGTTAGGGCATTTCAGCTAGATGTCTGAGAGTGTTCATGTAAACTGTCCATTTTTTAAAGTGTGGAGTTCTTTGTGTGGGAATTTTTTCCCAGTAAAATTACCTTTCTCTACTGGAGATGAGAAGAAATGTATTTTCAGTGCACACTCTGATCTGTTGGAAACCTCAGGTATCTCTGTACAAACTGTGGGAGCTGGCATTCCTTCAACAGGACAAAAGCTCAGCAGATGAATGGTGACACCTTGCACTCTTACACACCAGAAAAAGCAGTATTGCTTCTGGGATGCTGAAGATGTAGGAAGAAATTCCCTGATTATTTTTACAGGGGGATTTAGGAAGGAGAATGCATCTTCACTCCATTACTTACTTTGGACTTGTATAGCCTGCTCCTGCACAGGGTCCTCAAAATACTTTGCAGAAGGGCTGATAATGATGGATTTCAACTTAGAAAACAGGATTGGAAATTCTGGCCTGAAGAAGTTAAGTGATGTACAGGCAGTATCTTACCATTCTTAGATACATAAAAAGATAGTTGAAGCTCTAGTGCAGGCAAGGTATATCTACAGCTTTGAGCTAAAATATGTTTTCTACAGTATTTTTAATGTTTTATCCAGTAAATGCTTAAAACCCCCTCCTTCAACGTTTAACAAATAAAATTTTAGTAAATCTGATGAAGACCTGCTAGGAGTACAGCTAGCTTAAATGTCTGATTTATAGGTCTGTTTCTGGTTTCTGCCTCAAGCTGGAATTTACATATGTTTCTGAGGCTCTTGAAATTCAAGGCGAAGCTTTCCAACCTCTATTTACTGTCTGAAATGTTTGGGATTTTTTTCCTTTCCTTAGGAGGCTTCTGAGCTCTCCTCTCTGCAACCTCAGCTGTCCAAGCTGGGTGTCCCTCTCTATGCTGTTGTGAAAGAGAAGATAGGGACTGAAGTGGAGGATTTTCAACATTATTTCAAGGGAGAAATCTTTCTGGATGAAAAGGTACTGTCAAGTTGCTGTTCTCTTTTTGTTTAAGAATAAGCCTATGAATGCCCTCTTTGATGAGCTTGTATAAATAATATAGATAGAATGTGGTCTGAATGAAAAAGGATTTAGTGGCACTGTAGTTTAAGAAGTTAATTAGCTTTACTTTTATATACATATATATATACACACACACACATCCTGCTCAGCTTACAAACTGCTGTGTAGCTATGCACTGATGACATGCTGTTGCAGGATTATTCCTCCCCTTTAACAAGTAAACAATATGGCCTGTTATTATTCATTCCTTCCACCAGCTGTGTGACTTGCTGATGTTTAAGATGTATAAATCAAGCTTTGAAGGTGACAGACATAATTAGTTCATGATGTACAGGCCAAATTGTAGTGATATAGCTTGTCCCAGTACACTGGCACAGGCTATACTACATCTCATGGCCTACAAAACCACAGCCCTGCTTTCTCCCTAACCTAGAAGACACATTTAGAAATAATTTGACTTCTGAAGGAAAAATAATATGTAATACTCAAAATGTGCTAGAAGATACCTTTATTTTCTTTCTCTACTCTGCCTATGTGAAAGAATTGGGCTGAATTTAAAAAAATCCCAACCAAACAAGAGATGTTTCTTACAAAGCACCCTTGTTGTCAGCAATAGGGATGTAGGTGTACATGGGGCTTAAATACCTGTGGAACAGCTTAAAATCCACTTGAGTGGTGGCAATACCACTAGTTTGCTGTATGGAGGTAAGTGGTCAGGTAGCATGTTAAAGATGTTAGTTAGGTGCAATTTCTTTTCAGCTGCGCCTGGTTAGCATTTGTGTGTTGTGAACTTGTTTCTTTGATACAGGATTGGTTGGTTTCCTGTATTTCATTTGAGAGGAAAAGTCTTT
>NW_008665074.1:3744-6782 GCF_000695815.1 Acanthisitta chloris | reverse complement strand
CCCTGCAGAAAGGCTTCTATGGTCCACGCAGACGAAAAATGATGATGTCAGGCTTCTTCCGCCTTGGAGTCTGGCAAAATTTCATCCGTGCTTGGAGAAGTGGATATAGTGGTAACCTGGAAGGAGAAGGATTCACCCTGGGAGGAGTATATGTGATTGGGGCAGGAAAACAGGTACTGCAGGGCATCTGGGAGGCTTGTATGTCTCCTGTGAGACCGAAAGTTTTTTTTCTGGAACTGTTCAGTTGCTGGCCAGTTGATCACCCACGGGGAGTCTAGTGTATAAGTGTCTCTCTTATGTCTTTGACTAGGGTGTCTTACTGGAGCATCGTGAGAAAGAATTTGGAGACAAAGTCAGCCTTCCATCTGTCCTTGAAGCTGCTGAGAAGATAAAACCCCAAGCTTCCTAAGTGGAAAAGCAGTTGCACATGTTTCTGATTACAGCTTGAAATGTAGAATGCATCAGTTTCTTGAATGTGCAGTTTAATTGCTTAACTATTTAGTGATCAATGCACAGGAAAGATTCTCTATTCAAACACAGAAAATGATGAAAATCCTCTTGAATTGCTTTTTTTTAATTGCTCGCAGCCTTGCAGGTGGGCAGGGATTTCAACTGCTCCTTTGTATCTGATTGTATTAATGAAAGGCTGGGTCTAAAATCTGACCTAGCCTAGATGTTTCCAATCAGAGACAGTTGGTTGAAAACCTGTCTACCTAGGGGAACAAAACTCTGCTAAGGCTGGAGTGATGGAGTACCAGCTGAGGTTGAAGGATAATAAAACTTTATGTAAATGAAATGCCTTTGCCTTTTGCTTTTTCATTAACACATAAACACATCTGTGTTTTTAGAAGACTAAATCCTGTCAGTCTAAATAATTGTGAGATTTTTGCATTCAAGACATGCCACTATATCTACACAGGAAATTTCTTGTTAGTTAACTACTGGCTCTAGATCTTCCAGCTCTGTGTGATTCCCTGCAATGAAGGTAACTGTGGCATGAGGGCAAGGTCCTTTTTAAGGTTCTTTATAGAAAAAGGAACAATATCAGAGAGCAGATCAGGTAGACTTTGCATCCTGGCTTGAATTTTGCAGTAGAATGACTGGGCTCATAAAAATAAATGTAGTGTTGCACAATATGATCCATGACAACAAGTACCATCATAGCCAAATATATGTACCTAGACTGGTGTGAACAGGGCAGCATGAATTCTCCAAATGTGCTGATGTTTCAAAGTCTAAACCAAATTTTAACATTGTACTTGGAGAGTGCAGTGTAGCCTTCATTAGCTGGTGTCTGTAAAAGGCTAGGTAACAGCACAGACTAGAACATACCATAAGCTATGGGAAGAATTAAAGGGAAGGGATTCTTTTGTCCTGGCTGCAGATCAGTCTGAACTGTAATTTTGCTTTTGTCTGATTTTAAAATTAATGATACCTCCATGTGTTATTGCTACTGAGGGCAGGAAGACTTTGGTAATATGACTTTTTGCTCTGTGTGCCAGTGCATGTTGTTGTTCAGCTGTGTGCAAAAAAATGGCCATACATGATGCTGGCTGTATTGAAACCTAAATGCCAAAAACTCTAAAACTTCACAAACACTGAGATGTGGCCTTGGTCTGTGATAATCAGTTATGCAGGCTTTACAATTGCATCATTATGGATGAAATCCTGACTTTTAAAAACATATTATGTCCGGGCAGATCTGATTTTAACTAAAAATATTTATATGCTCTTCAGAGTCTGTTCTTCACAGCACCCTGAAACAACACTAGCAGTGAGGATTTTGAGTGGTTCATATGTACATCAAGATGTTGAATTTGAAAACTAAATAGAAGTTGGACTCATGTATGCTACTATCAGCTGAAATTTATGTTTTGACTGTTTTGGGGGATGGAGGAAGGAACAGGATTCAGAGAGTAGAGCAGCAAAGTCTATAGCAAATTGTCTATGATACAGACTTCTTTTATAAAGGCTCTCCTTGAAGTTGTGGATGGGTAGAGAGACTTACTGTCTCTGTCCATGTTCAGAGTTGCCTGGGTAAGTATGGCTATAAATGGTGTTGGATTTTCAAGGACATCAGATGCCTGACTGGAGGTGGGTTCCTTTGAGTAGCATCCACAGTAGCTAAGCAGCTGCCAAGAGCTTGCTCCAGGAGTTAAAAACTGGTGCTTGAGGGATTCTTGTCCTGGGTTTTACCACTGAAAGGCAGTACTGGTATCGTGCGTGTTTGCCTGACGCAAGGCACCTCAAGAGTTCAAAGCCTTGTGTAAGTGTCCACTTGTCTGCAGTGGGTGTATGATTACTTGGAAGTGCAAGTGGTGGGAAGCACGAAAGAGATGCTAAAAGAAATGGGTATGAGCTACATTTTCTTAGAGTTGCCAGATGCTACTAATAGGAGAATTCTAGATTGTGGCTCCTGTAGTTTTGGGTTTGCTTTCAAGTGGGAACTAGAAAGCTTTGCCATTTGCAGGGAATGGATCTTACTCAGAGACTGGCAAAGAAGGTACTGACCTTAGACCTGGATTTCAGGCCTTGTTCCAAGGGCTGTTTATGCCTTTCACATAAACATGAAATGTGAAGGGCATAAACAGTCCTTGGAGAATAGGAGGGAAGCCAGACAAATTCCAAGACATTGAAGATAAAGTGAAGTGTCTTTAGGACCTGCTAAATCTGGAGCATCTACTTAAAAATTTATGTACATGCAACTGAATTCCACCCACTCTGACAGAGTTGGTGGCCAGTTCTTTCAGTGAGACCACAGGAAGTCCTAGATGCTGACAAGGATGCCATGGGGCTGCAGCCCTGCTCTTAGCCCACCCAGAGGGACCCAAAGGAAACAGAAGCAGGAAGCTATCTTGTTCAGCATTTAGAATGTTTATCAGAAATATAATGGCTGTTAAACATATAAATCACTAAGGCTGAACTGTACCTTTAGTGCAGAAGCATTTTTAGACTTTTTGAGGGTGTTTATTAAAATACTCATGGAAACTCAAAAGTTCTCTGCTCTGTCAGGTTCAGCAAAGGCATGTCTACTGTAG
>NW_008665074.1:0-3721 GCF_000695815.1 Acanthisitta chloris | reverse complement strand
GAGTGTGTTTTCCTGCTAATAGCTGTAGTTCCCATAAACAGTTAGTGCACTTCTTCCTTGGAAGTTACATAAACTTGTGTGCATTTCAAAGTTTCGTAATGCTGTCTTTCAGAAATCAAGTCAAAATTTGGAACCACGGAAGGTCAAAGTGGTGTTTGAAAATGTTCTGAAGAATTACTTTTGATAAATGATCATTTTTGTCAAGCCAACCTTTGGAGCTGGCTTATCCTTTCTGAACTCCATGTTGACAAAACACAAACAGGAGGAAAATAGATGGTGCCTAGGAGGTAGGAACAGTTAATAACAATTGGAAATGGGCAATCCCAAAGAAATAAGAACAACAGCAAAATAATAAAGGAAGAACAAATGAAATCTACATGAATTTCCAGTTATGCAGACTGCAAGGTCTGACTGCTTTTAAAAAAGAAATAATTTTCTTTAAATATAGAATGCTCATTGAAAAAAACAATAGTTGTCAATTTTGTTGTGCTAACAGCTACCTCTGCTGGCCCAATTCCTTATATGCATTTAATGTCTTGATTTGTTTTTCTTGTAACATGACATGTATCCAAAATCTAAATCACTTCTTGATGCATCAAATATCACATCACAGTTCAACACTCAGCTGGTTACTGGAAGCTAATAATTAAAAGTTTGTTCATTCTGGGCCTGAGAAACAAAACTGCTGTAGTAATTTCTCTTCAATTGACTTTCCCTTGTTTGTCAACCTCTTCATCTTTTTTCAGCATGTAACCAGGGTTAGTAAAAAAATATTTTAAGAATGAAAATGCTGTGAAGTCAGTGGGGTAAGTGTAATATAGGAAGGTGCTTTTTATTTGAACTTTTAAAAATACTGATTGCATTTCCTATCTGTGCTGTCCTTTTAGAGCTGTTAGAAAGATGGTCTTGACCCAGAGAATGTTTTTGGTTCTGCATTTTTGTTTCCCCATATGAGTTATCTATTCCCACGGCTGTCAGATTGTCTGCAATAGGTGCAAACATTCACAAAGAGAAGGGAATGCCAAGGGATCCCTGCCGTTTTCTGATGCGTTTCATGTGATGCACTGTGGTAGAAAGAGAAGAATGAGCAAGTTTCTCTGCATCGCTGGATGTCACTGCTACCCCAGCTGAAATGCAGGTCAGCAGTAAACCAAAGGGATTTTCTGCAGTAAAAGACTTGCATAACAGATTCCAGGAGCAGACCACTGTAGATCCCCGTTAGGCTAGAAGAAAGCTGTTATAAAAGACGTTTTCACTTGTGTGGACATTTTCCCTTTTAGAACAAGAAACTTGGAGGAAGGGTATAGTGTATCGAATGATACCGTCTGTGGTATATAGGCATTTCTAAGTGACTGCGGAGGGAACAATTTATTACCAGACTCACTGTAATACTTACGAAACGTAGCGTATTACGTGTTTGTAATGTTAATTTTAGGTACTGCCGGTGTGTGTGTGTCTTCCCTTGTTCCACAGGCTTCTGTGCGGGGCCGATTGAGGGCAGCCGGGAGACAGGTTGTGCTGGTTTGAGCTGAAGTAGAGTTAACTCTACTTCAAACCAGCACACAGGTGCAATAGTCACTTCGTAGCAGCAGAGGGAGCGGGGGAGGGGGAGAAAACGCTGCGAGGACCCGGGCAAACTTGGATCAGCGATTGTCTGATCCCCTCTCAGGCTTGGCGTCTGACTAGTTTCATCCTCGTTATTTTTCTAGTCAATCTCGAAAATGTTACAAAGGTTTTCCCTGAAATATATCTACTTTCTCTTTTACATCCAGCTACTGAATTCTTTGTATTCGATGTCTTTTAGAGTATCTCAGTAGCTTGTGGACTTTGTTTCTCTGCGCACCTCTGCCTTTTAACTTCAGAACTATCAAAGCCACATGCCAGCTCCGACTGTAACTCTGATTTCCAGAAGTCTCCTTCCACAAACAGATTTTTTTTTACGCTGAAAAAATGGTGTTTGATAACGCTGAGCAGATACAACAAAATGTTTTGCAGTAGTCAGCGGAAGCAGCATTGACAAACTATAGATGAACATTGGCCTGCACAAGTTCACTAAAAAATCAGATTTTCCATTTTCATTGCTGCTGTATTATTACACCCTCTTACTGCTGGAGTGAGTGCATTTTAAAAGCCTTGCAATTTGCCTTAGCACGTAGTTAATAGTTTCTGTGATGGATGCGATTTTTACCCTAATTTTCTTGGCAACACAGTGAAGCACTGTGCAGAGATAATGTCAAAGGCAAACAAATGGGACACAGAGAGGTTGTTTGAACTGTGGCTGTGCTAACAGTGCACAGTCAATTCAACTACTCTGTGAACTGCTAACACTAACCATTTTACAAGACTATTTTAAATTGCTAGAGAACTTTATTTTACTGCTGAATGCCCTTCCTAATTCTATAGTCCTTTCATCCTAAAGCTGCTGAATTTCCCTGAAATCTTCCATTTCCCTGCTGAATCTTAGCAGTTACTATTGCACCCTCCATCTTCCCATGTCTTACAGAATTAGCATACTGGAGCTTTCTGCCTTGGCTCTAGACTTTCTGGAGATGTGACTCAGTGCTCTGTGAGATGATTTAAGTACTTCTAAGATGGAGAGAGGATCTCTTCTAGTTCTTTTCACCACCTAATAATCCAATCATCTTTTCTAGCTCCCCCTCCCCACTTAGATCCTACCTAAAATTTAGGTAATTCTTCTTCTAGCATCTTCTGTCAGCTTTAACACCCAGTTCAATTTTACTTTGGTTTCTAAGAAGCCTTGAGCAAGCTTGGGGAGGTCTGCAAACACTCCCCTCTCCTCTCTAAAAAAAGCCACAACCAACAAACATGTCTTTGAACATCTGCATGTAGGGAGCGAGAAGGAATCTTGATAATGTGACCGGTGGGTGGGTGACACACTGTTCTGCATCTGCTTCTCTGACTTCAGAAGGCTGTGGGTGAGGGGAACTGTGCCCTTACACCCTCTTAATTCTAGCTCAGGTTTGGCTGTTAGCCTTGATGGAGTGGAGAATTATCACGCAATGGAAGTGCTAAACTCATGCTGTTTGATTGCTCAACAATTCCTTTCACTCTGCAGCCAAGCACTTGATGGGATTGCTTCTGTCTTTGTGAGCAGCCTTGTTCCTGATCCAGGGAAAATAAGGCATTCCCCAAAGTCTAAGGCCTGGGGCAGGTGAAGGAAGTGTAGAGAACATGAGATGGCAGTAATAACATCTGTGGTGCTGCATTACCTCCTCTGGCCTTGCCTTCCTGCAAACAAATGTATTTTCACAGTTAGCAAGGCACTGAAGAAATTAGCTTTGCTCTGTAAGGAATGGAATGAAGGCGACAGAAGGGTTTCCCTGTGTCAGCAGAGCTCTCAAGGTGCAGAAAGGGAGCAGAAGCAGTGCCTGGAGGTTGGGAGCCAAGGGAGATGAAGGGAGGCATTTCCCACCTGCCAGGCGGTGACTGCCTGGGGTGTGAGCTAGCACTTGCTCACTACATTCATTAAAAAAGCTCAGCCCTTCTTTCCCCTCCCTACTCTCTTCCTAGCACCTTGAATGAGCGATGTAAAAACCCCGGAGATTCCAAAAAACTCTTTGGGGGTCACTTCAATTTTTTCCTTCGCCTTCTGGCTCTCCAGGTAAAGCTCTACCGTGCCTTCACTATCACCCTGCATGTGCTGTCCGGGGCATGGCGCTTCGCGTCCCGGAGGGGCAGGGCAGGGCTCAGGGGCACGGCC
>NW_008665073.1:0-4516 GCF_000695815.1 Acanthisitta chloris | reverse complement strand
GTGCCTTAGCTTTCCTGACTCTGTCTCCCGCTTCTCTTACAGCTTCTCTGTATTTTTCCCAGTCCATTTCTCCTCCCTTCCATCTCCTAAAGAAACAACACAATAGGCAACTAGAGTCACATCCCCATACAACAGGAAGAAAATAGAAGAGGAAATCAATGAACAGAAGAAATTTAAAAAAAAATATGTGTACTGAAATGAGTATCTGACACTAATATCAACAAAAATACTGAATTTCCATCAGGATTTTGCATATATTGCAGGCCAGGCAAGGAACAAATTTGAAAAGGATTACTCTGCTCCAGCAAAACGGTCATTTACATTTTTCATAAGCAAACAATTCATTTACAACACTTCAAAGCAAATTTGAAAGATTTCATTTTCAGACACTGCTGAAAATCTCTACACATCTTTAGTATTTTATTAACCTGGGATATTTAGGATCAATTTATTGGTTTGGGGTTTTTTTTAGCTGAAGTCAATCCTAAACTACATCCTTCTGTTAAAAGCATGTTAGATGTACTCTGCTGATATATCACTGAGAATAAACTGGTATTTGAAGACATTTTCATCCAAAATTGAGAAAATTTGCAAATTTAGGAACTGAGAAACCACCCATTTACCCCCACTGAATTTTACAATTGTGCTCTGATATCTAGGTGTGACTTTCAAGCAGGTTTCACCTATCACTTTAGATGGAGGATTGTACTTTGAAAAGGCTGTTAAATGAGGAATCAGGTTCAAATATTGCCATGGGATTTTCCTCTCCATGCCAGGGTTAAAATAAAGGTGACTAAATGTATTTCTGTGACGCCTGCGGTAATCTCAAGACCGAAGGAATAGCCCCTATCTGTTACCAAAAATGAAGGAGGGTCAGACATATTTACTAAGAAACACAGCAGTAAGCCCATAAGTGCAGTAGAAATACCTGGATAGTTCACAAGGACACTGTGAGGTGAGGCTGGGAATTTCCAATGGCATATGAGAAAGATGAGTTGCTGTATCTTCCCTTTTACACATTCTAAAGCCTTCCTTGGCTTGTATAACTTGTATAACTACTGCACTTTGTTCACCTCAGTGTTCATCCTCAATGCTAGACAAGCTATTTGGAAAAACTAGAAAAACGTTTTGGCAGTAAGTCACAAGTTTTGTCCACGGAACATAGGGCAAACTTCTGTCTGTCCACACTCACCAGGGAAGCTGTACTGGTTTTGAATACAAAAATATGTTAGCACTCTAATTCCACCACAGAAATTCTGCTGAGGAGACAATATCAAGGGAAACAGCAGAACAAAGTTTAGTAAGTTAACAATATGGGCCTGACTACATACAGAGTTATTCACTGACAGTTGTTTCTGAACAGCAGCACATATAGACAAGTGGGAAACTTGCCACTTTCCTTTTACAGGGCAAGCCTGTAAAGGAAAGCCTGTAAAAGGAACGTGGCAAGTTCCCCACTTGTCTCCTTTTCTTCCCTAGCAACTAGCAAGCATTTTAAAGGAGCGATTCTTCAGCCTTTATGTCCTGCACAGCACTGCATGAATATCTCATTAAGACTATCTCAGTTTCTGAGGCCTTATACTTCCACAAGTCAGTTGGAAAAATCCTGCAGATTACCAGAAAAATCTCAAGGTTATAAGCTCTGTATTAGAAGAAGATCTTTTTCAGGATACTTTTAGTGTTAGACAGTGCCCTATTAGAAAGACAAATGAGAAAACAGCAGGACAACAGTTGTAACACTCCTCCCAGACAGTACAGGCTCAGAGTGAAAAAACTTTATTTTCCTATTATTTATTATTATTTCATAAAATCATAGAATATCCTGGGCTGGAAGGGAACTGCAAGGATCACTAAGTCCAACTCTTGGCCCTGCACAGGACACCATGTGCCTGCAAGCCTTTGTCAAATGCTTCTTGAACTCTGTCAGGCTTGGTGCTGTGACCACTTCCCTTGGGGAGCTTGTTCCAGTGCTCAAGCACCCTCTGAGTGAAGAGCCTTTTCCTAATATCCAACCTAAACACCCCAGACAGGTTCAGGCCATTCCCATGACAGAATACTCCTTTTTTTGTTTTACCGACTTTTTAAATTAAAACTTCTTTAGGCAAGCTAACAAAATTGATGGCAATTATTCAGGTTAGTGTTGCAGAGTGATACATGAAAAATGGAGAAAACCAGTTTTGACATATCCCTCACCCTCGTGCCCCAGTCCTCCCTATTCCCCACAAAGTTAAGCTGCTTCTTAAAACACCTTACCAAGCTTCCTAGAACTTTGATCTTTTGTCTCAGGGCATCGCCAATCTGTCGCACTATTTCTCCACGCTTAGGTGCAGGGATCTAGTCAGAACAAAACAGAAGAATCTAGGTCAGATTGAACATCCGTGACTTCGGCTGCACATATACTGCTGATTTCTGCTCCTGTAATAAGCAGTCACTGATTGCTGTGCTTTTTCCCCTGTCTTCCCAAGACACTGTTACTCATTAATTTTTATCATGCACATTGTTTTATGACAAACTTCTTCTGTCACAGAGAGACTGAAAACACTGCACACATTTATGTCTGTTCAAAACTTCAGTTCTACCGAATATTGCCAAGAGCATTCAGATTATTAGTTCTGCTGCTTCTGTTCAGTTACATCACCCACAATGCCCTGAAACAATCAGCTGCACCTCAAGAGAAAAAAAAAAAAATTTTTTTGTAAAAGCACACTTACTGGTTTCTCAGCCTTTGAAGTGTACTTAACATCACATCTTCAAACTTTCTTTCAGTATGACATTGATTTTGTTAGCAGGTGCTGAGACACACAGAAACCTCAATCATGGAAATATTAAGCCCATATACCAAGTATACTTTTAAAATGTGCTATCAGTATATTAAATAATCAATAGCCAGGCTCAATTGCAAATCACATGCATGCAACAGGATTTACAGGATTGAAACAGCAGTTCTCTGGAAAAGCAGGAGTGAGGAACACATAAGCCATGCAAAGTTATCTCTTTGCAGCCAAAATCTTTCAGAAAGCTCATTACAAACAAAAAATCCACAAACTAGTAACAAACAGCTTTGAGAGGAGTCTTTAAAACACTTGATCTGTTAGAATGCTTTCAGATTATTTCCAACAGTGTTTTGAGTCACCAACATTATACTCACAGATTGTAACAAAACAACATGTACTAACATATCCCGAGGAAGCTGTTATGTTTGTCCTAACCTTTGTTACCTTCAGAGAAGGCAAACTGCTGGCTAAAATACAGAGTGCCCAAGAACTTATGAAATTCAGGTTTCAGCTTCTACCAAAGAAACAGCAGGAAGCTGTAAGAACCAAGCCTGGCATGTCAAAAATAGCATAGGTGATGGCTGGACACAGCTGGTACAGGTGCACTGGGAACTACAACTTGCTGAGGAAAAATAGCTTAGCTATTGTACACAGCAACATAACAATAAAGCTGTGGAATAACTGTCTTGTGAAATACCAGGACAGCATGTGAACAAAAAAAGCATGTTTAAAAATAGTCTTCCTCACATGGTGAGAACAAGACGATTGGTACAAATTAGACATCCAAATACCCTGCAAAGTTCTCGCAGGTCAACCAGAAGTGAAACACATGAGCAGGGACACTTTGATTGCTACAAGGTTTCTGAACTTCACTAGGCCTGGTGGTAACACCTCCCAGGAACATACCTGGGTCAATCTGCCAGGCTTTTCAAAACAAACGTAAGTCAGTGTCCTCACCTTTGTACCCCAATGGCATCATGCACAAATGGTCTGGGTTTGTTTCTTGAGGTCTCCATTGCAGACTTTTGCTTTAATGCAACATACACAATATGAACACATTTTTATGCCTCTGCCTGATGGGGTGATTTAACAACCTGTATCTACCAGAGATCTGTTACAAAAGAGAAGTCTCTGTTAACTTACATCAGCCCAGACCTTCCATGCCTCTTTAGCCTTCTTTACTGTTTCTTCATAATCCTCCAAACTAGCCTACATAAAGAAGCATGTAAAAGAAAAAGTTAGGAAAATCAAAACCCCAAAACAAATACCACAGAAAAGCTTCTGCATCCAACAAGACACTTCTAATAGAGAGTACTTGCACCACAGGATACCACTGTCACAGGATGTTTGTATACTGACACAATTTGGTCCCACTATGACACACTGAAGTCACTGTCACAGAAAAGCATATGTGCTGCCAAAACAAACAAAAAAAACTCCATGAGCAGAAATTTTCCTTCAGATGACAAAGGATTTTCCATAAAGAATAACTGTAAGGGAGACATATATATTTTTTTCATGTATCTTATCTGGGATGCTACTGTTATCAACAATACTTTAAAAAAAAAAAGAGGCTGAGAGGATCCTACTCCATCAGCCTCATTGGGCATCAAGGGCTACGTGAATCTCAGTATACTAAAGACAAGGGTCAGCTGCTTTAGCGCTATTGTCACACCGAAAACTTTCACAAAGTTACCACGTGAATGCCACGGTGCTGTCCTCACTTCTTCCCCGTGGCCGCT